>NC_040893.2:9303259-9598259 GCF_900634795.4 Betta splendens
GAAGGCAATGTGCAGCGTGTGGAGATCACTTCTGAAGTAAAAGTATCATGTAGGATTAGGAAGTAAACAAATGTATTGTTGCTTCACAAACAGTTGTGGTGTGATTAAAGAAAGCTTGTTCCCTGACCGGGAATCGAAACCCGGGCCGCGGCGGTGAGTGAAGCGCCGAATCCTAGCCACTAGACCACCAGGAATGTTTTTTCAAAAACCTGCCTTGCAGCGCAGTTGCCAGATAATTGGTCAATTCAGGTAATGCCCTGCATGTTAGTACTGGACCCGGACTGTCCATTGGAATTCTAAGGCAGGATAGCGGACAAGCACATGAACAGTCGGCTGGCGCACCAGGGCTGTCACTTCTTAGGATATATCATTTACATGGCTTAAAAACAACTTCAACTCTATGTATGAGAAAATATTTGGTAATGAGATATGGACTCTATTAATGACTGATTCTACACAAAGTGAATGAAAGCAATGTGCAGCTGTGGAGATCACTTCTAGAAAGTAAAAGTAGTATAAGAATTTTAAGTGAAGGAGTAACAAATGTATTTTTTGCTACACAACAGTTGTGTATGTAAAGAAAGCTGTTCACATGACGGGAATCGAACCCGGGCCGCGGCGGTGAGAGCGCCGAATCCTAGCCACTAGACCACCAGGGACTGGTTTTGCAGCCCAAAACACCTGTTCCCTGCAGGCTTAGTTTGTTCCGATATCTTGGTAATCAGGTCACTGTGCATGTTTACGTACTGGACGGGCTGCAATGGAATTACAGGCCAGGATGCGGACAAGCACTTGAACACCCTGGCTGGCGCACCAGGCCTGTCACTCTTTTAGGATAATCATTTACACTGGCTTAAAAACAACTCAAACTCTATGATGAGAAACATATTTGGTTAATGACGATTATGGTACTCTATTAATGACTGATCTCTACACCCAAAGTGAAATGAAAGCAAGTGTCAGCGTGTGGAATCATTCTGGAGTAAAAGTATATAAGAATTTAATTAGAAGTAAACAAGTATCTTGTGCCTACACAAAGGTTCGTGTATGTAAAGAAAGCGTTCCCTGACCGGGAATCGACACCCGCGGCGTGAGGGTGAGAAGCGCCGAATCCTAGCCACTAGACCACCAGGGATGTTTTTAAGCCCAAAAAAACCTGTCTTGCAGGCAGTGTTGCCAGATATTGGCAATCAGTAAATGCCATCATGGTTTTAGGTTGCATGTTCATGTACTTGTACCGGCCTCTGCATTGGAATTCACAGGTCAGGATGCGGACAAGCACATGAACAGCCTGGACTGGCGCACCAGGCTGACTTTTAGGATAATATCATTTACATGGCTAAAAACAACTCAAACCTACAATGAAAAATATTTGGTTAATGAAGATATGACTCATTAATGGACTGATCTCTACACAAAGTGAAATGAAAGCAATGTGCAGGTGGTGGAGATCACTTCTGAAGTAAAAGTACATGTAGGAAGGAGTAACAAATGTATTCTTGCTACACAACAGTTGTGTATGTAAGAAAGTTGTTCCCTGACGGGAATCGAACCGGGCCGCGGCGGTGTGAGAGCGCAGAATCCTAGCCACTAGAGACCACACAGGACTGTTTTTTAACCAAAAACCTGCCTTGCAGGCAGTTTGCCAGATAATTGGTTAATCAAGGTCACTGCCTGCATGTTACGTACTGGACCGGCTGTCCATTGGAATTTACAGGCCAGGATGCGGACAAGCACATGAACGTCTGGCTGGCGACCATGGCTGTCACTTTCTTAGGATATATATTTACATGGCTAAAAACAACAATCAAACTCTACAATGAAAACATATTGTTAATGAGATATGGTACTCTATTAATGACTGATCTTACACAAAGTGAATGAAAGCAATGTGCAGCGGTGTGGAGATCACTTCTGAAGTAAAAGTATAGTAAGGATTATGAAAGAAAGTAGCAAATGTATTATTGTTACAACAACAGTTGTGTATGTGAAGAAATTTGTCCCTCGGATCGAACCGGGCCGGGCGGTGAGAGCGCCGAACCTAGCCACTAGACCACCAGGGAATGTTTTTTTAGCTGAAAACCTGCCTTGCACGCAGTTTGTCCAATATTTGGTTAATCAGGTACCGCCTGCATGTTTACGACTGGACCGGCTGTCCATTGGAATTCACAGACAGGATGCGGACAAGCACATGAACATCCTGGTGGCGCACCAGGGCTGTCACTTTCTTAGGATATTCATTTACATGGCTAAAAACAACTCAAACTCTATGATGAGAACATATTTGGTAATGAGATAGTACTCTATTATGACTGATCTCTACACAAAGTGAATGAAAGCAATGTGCAGCGTGTGGAGATCACTTCTGAGTAAAAGTAGATAAGAATTAATTAGGGAAGTAACAAATGTATTTTTGTACACAACAGTTGGTGTATGTAAAGAAAGTGTTCCCTGACCGGGAATCAACCGGGCCGCGGCGGTGTGAGGCGCCGAATCCTAGCCACTAGACACCTAGGGACTGGTTTTAGCCAAAACCTCCTTGCAGGCAGTTTGCCGTAATTGGCAATCAGTAAACTGCCATCATGTTTGTTTGCATGTCATTGTACTGGACCGGTCCATGGGAATTCACAGGCCAGGATGCGGACAAGCACATGAACACCCTGGCTGGCGCACCAGGGCTGTCACTTTCTTAGATATATATTATTACATGGCTAAAAACACTCAAACTTATGATGAGAACATATTTGAGTTAATGAGATATGGTACTCTATTATGACTGATCTCTACACAAAGTGAATGAAAGCAATGTGCAGCGTGGTGGATATCTTCTGAAGTAAAGTATATAAGATTTAATGAGGAAGTAACAAATGTATTTATTTGTACCACAACAGTTGTGTAGTAAAGAAAGATGTTCCCTGACCGGGAATCGAACCCGGCCGCGGCTTGGTGAGAGCGCCGAATCCTAGCCACTAGAACCACCAGGGACTGGTTTTCAGCCCAAAAAACCTGTCCTGCGGCAGGTTGTTCCGATATTGGTTAATCAGGTCACTGCTTGCATGTTACGTACTGGACCGGCTGTGCAATGGAATTCACAGGCCAGGATGCGGACAAGCACTGAACACCCGGGCTGGCGCACCAGGGCCGTCACTTTCTTAGGATATATCATTTACATGGCTAAAAACAACTCAAACTCTATGATGAGAACATATTTGGTTAATGAGATATGGTACTCTATTAAGACTGATCTCTACACAAAGTGAATGAAAGCAATGTGCAGCGTGTGGAGATCACTTCTGGAGTAAAAGTAGTATAAGAATTTAATTAGGGTAGTAACAAATGTATTGTCCTACACAACAGTGTGTATGTAAAGAAAGCTGTTCCCTGACGGGAAATCAGGCCGCGGGCGGTGAGACGCGCCGAATCCTAGCCATAGCCACAAGGGACTGTTTTTTAAGCCCAAAAACCTGTCTGCAGGCAGGTTTGCCGTATAATTGGTAATCAGGTCACTGCCATCATGGTTTAGTTCATGTTCGTATGCGACCGGCTGTGCATGGAATTCACAGGCCAGGATGCGGACAAGCACTGACAACACCTGGCTGGCGCACCATGCTGTCACTTTCTTAGGATATATATTTACATGGCTAAAAACAAACTCAAATCTACGAATGAAAACATATTGGTGCAGTTATGAAGTATGGTACTCTATTAAGACTGATCTCTACACAAATGAATGAAAGCAATTGCAGCGTGTGGATGATCACTTCTGAAGTAAAAGTTACATTTTAGGAAGTAGTAACAAATTGATTTATTTGCTTACACAACAGTTGTGTATGTAAAGAAGCTTGTCCCTGACCGCGGATCGAAACACGGCCGCGGCGGTGATGAGAGCGCCGAATCCTAGCCACTAGGCACAGGGACGTTTTTTTAGCCCAAAACCTCCTTGCAGGCAGTTTGCCAGATATATTGGTTAATCAAGTCACTGCTTGCATGTTACGTACTGGACCGGCTGGCAATTGGAATTTACAGGCAGGATGCGGACAAGCACTATGACACCTGGCTGGCGCACCAGGGCTGTCACTTCTTAGGATATTCATTTACATGGCTAAAAACAACTCAAACTCTATGAATGAAACATATTTGGTAATGAGATATGGTACTTATTAATGACTGATCTCTACACAAAGTGAATGAAAGCAATGAAGATGCAGCGTGTGGAGATCACTTCTAAGTAAAAGATAGTAAGGATTTATTGAAAGGAAGTAGCAAATGTATTTATTTACACAACAGTTGTGTATGTAAAGAAATTTCTCCCGACCGGGAATCGAACCCGGCCGCGGCGGTGGGTGAGAGCGCCGAATCCTAGCCACTAGACCACCAGGGACTGTTTTTTGCTTGAAAAACCCTGCTTGCACGCAGTTGTCCAATTTGGTTAATCAAGTACTGCATATGTTTTATGTATCTGGACCGGCTGTGCATGGAATTCACGGCCAGGATGCGGACAAGGCACATGAACATCCTGGCTGGCGCACCAGGGATGTCACTTTCTTAGGATATATCATTTACATGGCTAAAAACAACTCAAACTCTATGATGAGAACATATTTGGTTAATGAGAGTATGGTACTCTATTAAGGACTGATCTCTACACAAAGTGAATGAAAGCAAGCAGCAGAGTGATCATTCTGAAGGTAAAAGTAGTTATAAGAATTTAATTAGGGTAAGTAACAAATGTATTTGTTCACACAACAGGTGTGTATGTAAAGAAAGTGTTCTCCCATGACACGGGAATCGAACCCGGGCCGCGGCGGTGAAGCGCCGAAATCCTAGCCACTAGACCACCAGGGACTGTTGTTTTTAAGCCCAAAAACCGTCTTGCAGGCAGTTTGCCAGATATTGGTTAATCAGGTCAAAGCCGTGTTGCATGTTCAGTACTTGTACCGGGTTGCATGGAATTCACAGGCCAGGATGCGGACAAGCACTGAACAGCCTGCTGGCGCACCAGTGGCTGTCACTTTCTAGGAATATACCATTTACATGGCCTAAAAACAACTTCAAACTCATGATGAAAACAATTTGGTTAATGAGTATGGACTCTATTAATGACTTGATCTCTACACAAAGTGAATGAAAGCAATGTGCAGCGTGTGGATATCAACTTCTAAAGTAAAAGCTAATGATTAGGAAGGACAGTAACAAATGTATTCTTTGTACACAACAGTTGTGTATGTAAAGAAAGTGTTCCCTGACCGGGAATCGAACCCGGGACGCGGCGTGTAGAGCGCCGAATCCTAGCACTAGACCACTAGGGGACTGTTTTTTTAGACCCAAAAACCGTGCTGCAGGCAGTTTGCCATAATTGGTTAATCAGTCACTGCTGCATGTTTACGTACGGGAACCGGCTGTCATTGGAATTCACAGGCCAGGATGCGGACAAGCACTGAACACCTGGCTGGCGCACCAGTGGCTGTCACTTCTTAGGAATATATCATTTACATGGCTAAAAACAACTCAAACTCTATGATGAGAACATATTTGGTGCATGAGGTATGGTATTCTATTAATGACTGAATCTTACACAAGCCGAATGAAAGCAATGCACAGCATGTGGCCATCGTTTCTAAAGTAAAAGTAGTATAAGAATTTAATTAGGGAAGTAACAAATGTATTTATTGTTACACAACAGTTGTGTATGTAAAGAAAGTTGTTCCCTGACCGGGAATCGAACCCAGGCCGCGGCGGTGAGAGCGCCGAATCCTAGCCACTAGACCACGAGGGACTGTTTTTTTAACCCAAAAACCCGTCCTGCAGGCAGTTTGTTCCGATATTTGGTTAATCAGGTCACTGCTTGCATGTTTACGTACTGGACCGGCTGTGCAATGGAATTCACAGGCCAGGATGCGGACAAGCACTTGAACACCCTGGCTGGCGCACCAGGGCTGTCACTTTCTTAGGATATATCATTTACATGGCTAAAAACAACTCAAACTCTACAATGAAAACATATTTGGTCAATGAGATATGGTACTCTATTAATGACTGATCTCTACACAAAGTGAATGAAAGCAATGTGCAGCGTGTGGAGATCACTTCTGGAGTAAAAGTAGTATAAGAATTTAATTAGGGAAGTAACAAATGTATTTGTTGCTACACAACAGGTGTGTATGTAAAGAAAGCTGTTCCCTGACCGGGAATCGAACCCGGGCCGCGGTGGTGAAAGCGCCGAATCCTAGCCACTAGACCACCAGGGACTGTTTTTTAAGCCCAAAAACCTGTCTTGCAGGCAGTTTGCCAGATAATTGGTCATCAGTAAACTGCCCATCATGGTTTAGTTGCATGTTCATGTACTTGTACCGGCTCGCATTGGAATTCACAGGATCAGGATGCGAACAAGCACATGAACAGCCTGGCTGGCGCACCATGGCTGTCACTTTCTTAGGATATATCATTTACATGGCTAAAAAGAACTCAAACTCTACAATGAAAACATATTTGGTTAATGAGATATGGTACTCTATTAATGACTGATCTCTACACAAAGTGAATGAAAGCAATGTGCAGCGTGTGGAGATCACTTTCTGGAGTAAAAGTAGTATAAGAATTTAATTAGGGAAGTAACAAATGTATTTGTTGCTACACAACAGGTGTGTATGTAAAGAAAGCTGTTCCCTGACCGGGAATCGAACCCGGGCCGCGGCGGTGAAAGCGCCGAATCCTAGCCACTAGACCACCAGGGACTGTTTTTTAAGCCCAAAAACCTGTCTTGCAGGCAGTTTGCCAGATAATTGGTCAATGAGTAAACTGCCCATCATGGTTTTAGTTGCATGTTCATGTACTTGTACCGGCTCTGCATTGGAATTCACAGGTTCAGGATGCGGACAAGCACATGAACAGCCTGGGCTGGCCGCACCATGGCTGTCACTTTCTTAGGATATATCATTTACATGGCTAAAAACAACTCAAACCTCTACAATGAAAACATATTTGGTTTAATGAGATATGGTACTCTATAATGATGATCTCTACACAAAGTGAATGAAAGCAATGTGCAGCGTGTGGAGATCACTTCTGAAGTAAAAGTACATGTAGGAAGGAAGTAACAAATGTATTTCTGTTGCTACACAACAGTTGTGTGTGTAAAGAAAGTTGTTCCCTGACCGGGAATAGAACCCGGGCCGCGGCGGTGAGAGCGCCGAATCCTAGCCACTAGACCACCAGGGCTGTTTTTTAACCCAAAAACCTGCCTTGCAGGCAGTTTGCCAGATAATTGGTTAATCAGGTCACTGCCTGCATGTTACGTACTGGACCGGCTGTCCATTGGAATTTACAGGCCAGGATGCGGACAAGCACATGAACAGTCTGGCTGGCGCACCATGGCTGTCACTTTCTTAGGATATATCATTTACATGGCTAAAAACAACTCAAACTCTAAATGAAACATATTTGGTTAATGAGATATGGTACTCTATTAATGACTGATCTCTACACAAAGTGAATGAAAGCAATGTGCAGCGTGTGGAGATCACTTCTGAAGTAAAAGTATAGTAAGGATTTATGAAAGGAAGTAACAAATTGTATTTTTCTGCCTACACAACAGTTGTGTATGTAAAGAAAGCTGTTCCCTGACCGGGAATCGAACCCGGGCCGCGGCGGTTAGAGCACCGAATCCTAGCCACTAGACCACCAGGGACTGGATTTTCAGCCCAAAAACCTGTCCTGCAGGCAGTTTGTTCCGATATTTGGTTAATCAGGTCACTGCTTGCATGTTTACGTACTGGACCGGCTGTGCAATGGAATTCACAGGCCAGGATGCGGACAAGCACTTGAACACCCTGGCTGGCGCACCAGGCCTGTCACTTTCTTAGGATATATCATTTACATGGCTAAAAACAACTCAAACTCTATGATGAGAACATATTTGGTTAATGAGATATGGTACTCTATTAATGACTGATCTCTACACAAAGTGAATGAAAGCAATGTGCAGCGTGTGGAGATCACTTCTGGAGTAAAAGTAGTATAAGAATTTAATTAGGGAAGTAACAAATGTATTTGTTGCTACACAACAGGTGTGTATGTAAAGAAAGCCTGTTCCCTGACCGGGAATCGAACCCGGGCCGCGGCGGTGAAAGCGCCGAATCCTCAGCCACTAGACCACCAGGGACTGTTTTTTCAGCCCAAAAACCTGTGTTGCAGGCAGTTTTGCCAGATAATTGGTCAATCAGTAAACTGCCCATCATGGTTTTAGTGCATGTTCATGTACTTGTACCGCCTTCTGCTTGGAATTCACAGGTCAGGATGCGGACAAGCACATGAACAGCCTGGCTGGCGCACCATGGCTGTCACTTTCTTAGGAAATATCATTTACATGGCTAAAAACAACTCAAACTCTACAATGAAAACATATTTGGTTAATGAGATATGGTACTCTATTAATGACTGATCTCTACACAAAGTGAATGAAAGCAATGTGCAGCGTGTGGAGATCACTTCTGAAGTAAAAGTACAAGTAGGAGGAAGTAACAAATGTATTCTTTGCTACACAACAGTTGTGTATGTAAAGAAAGTTGTTCCCTGACCGGGAATCGAACCCGGGCCGCGGCGGTGAGAGCGCCGAATCCTAGCCACTAGACCACCAGGGACTGTTTTTTAAGCCCAAAAACCTGTCTTGCAGGCAGTTTGCCAGATAATTGGTCAATCAGTAAACTGCCCATCATGGTTTTAGTTGCATGTTCATGTACTTGTACCGGCTCTGCATTGGAATTCACAGGTCAGGATGCGGACAAGCACATGAACAGCCTGGCTGGCGCACCATGGCTGTCACTTTCTTAGGATATATCATTTACATGGCTAAAAACAACTCAAACTCTACAATGAAAACATATTTGGTTAATGAGATATGGTACTCTATTAATGACTGATCTCTACACAAAGTGAATGAAAGCAATGTGCAGCGTGTGGAGATCACTTCTGAAGTAAAAGTACATGTAGGAAGGAAGTAACAAATGTATTCTTTGCTACACAACAGTTGTGTGTGTAAAGAAAGTTGTTCCCTGACCGGGAATCGAACCCGGGCCGCGGCGGTGAGAGCGCCGAATCCTAGCCACTAGACCACCAGGGACTGTTTTTTTTTCCCAAAAACCTGCCTTGCAGGCAGTTTGCCAGATAATTGGTTAATCAGGTCACTGCCTGCATGTTTACGTACTGGACCGGCTGTCCATTGGAATTTACAGGCCAGGATGCGGACAAGCACATGAACAGTCTGGCTGGCGCACCATGGCTGTCACTTTCTTAGGATATATCATTTACATGGCTAAAAACAACTCAAACTCTACAATGAAAACATATTTGGTTAATGAGATATGGTACTCTATTAATGACTGATCTCTACACAAAGTGAATGAAAGCAATGTGCAGCGTGTGGAGATCACTTCTGAAGTAAAAGTATAGTAAGGATTTATGAAAGGAAGTAACAAATGTATTTTTTGCTACACAACAGTTGTGTATGTAAAGAAAGCTGTTCCCTGACCGGGAATCGAACCCGGGCCGCGGCGGTGAGAGCGCCGAATCCTAGCCACTAGACCACCAGGGACTGGTTTTTCAGCCCAAAAACCTGTCCTGCAGGCAGTTTGTTCCGATATTTGGTTAATCAGGTCACTGCTTGCATGTTTACGTACTGGACCGGCTGTGCAATGGAATTCACAGGCCAGGATGCGGACAAGCACTTGAACACCCTGGCTGGCGCACCAGGCCTGTCACTTTCTTAGGATATATCATTTACATGGCTAAAAACAACTCAAACTCTATGATGAGAACATATTTGGTTAATAAGTTATGGTACTCTATTAATGACTGATCTCTACACAAAGTGAATGAAAGCAATGTGCAGCGTGTGGAGATCACTTCTGGAGTAAAAGTAGTATAAGAATTTAATTAGGGAAGTAACAAATGTATTTGTTGCTACACAACAGGTGTGTATGTAAAGAAAGCTGTTCCCTGACCGGGAATCGAACCCGGGCTGCGGCGGTGAAAGCGCCGAATCCTAGCCACTAGACCACCAGGGACTGTTTTTTAAGCCCAAAAACCTGTCTTGCAGGCAGTTTGCCGGATAATTGGTCAATCAGTAAACTGCCCATCATGGTTTTAGTTGCATGTTCATGTACTTGTACCGGCTCTGCATTGGAATTCACAGGTCAGGATGCGGACAAGCACATGAACAGCCTGGCTGGCGCACAATGGCTGTCACTTTCTTAGGATATATCATTTACATGGCTAAAAACAACTCAAACTCTACAATGAAAACATATTTGGTTAATGAGATATGGTACTCTATTAATGACTGATCTCTACACAAAGTGAATGAAAGCAATGTGCAACGTGTGGAGATCACTTCTGAAGTAAAAGTACATGTAGGAAGGAAGTAACAAATGTATTCTTTGCTACACAACAGTTGTGTGTGTAAAGAAAGTTGTTCCCTGACCGGGAATCGAACTCGGGCCGCGGCGGTGAGAGCGCCGAATCCTAGCCACTAGACCACCAGGGACTGTTCTTTTAACCCAAAAACCTGCCTTGCAGGCAGTTTGCCAGATAATTGGTTAATCAGGTCACTGCCTGCATGTTTACGTACTGGGACAGGCTGTCCATTGGAATTTACAGGCCAGGATGCGGACAAGCACATGAACAGCCTGGCTGGCGCACCATGGCTGTCACTTTCTTAGGATATATCATTTACATGGCTAAAAACAACTCAAACTCTACAATGAAAACATATTTGGTTAATGAGATATGGTACTCTATTAATGACTGATCTCTACACAAAGTGAATGAAAGCAATGTGCAGCGTGTGGAGATCACTTCTGAAGTAAAAGTATAGTAAGGATTTATGAAAGGAAGTAACAAATGTATTTTTTGCTACACAACAGTTGTGTATGTAAAGAAAGCTGTTCCCTGACCGGGAATCGAACCCGGGCCGCGGCGGTGAAAGCGCCGAATCCTAGCCACTAGACCACCAGGGACTGGTTTTTCAGCCCAAAAACCTGTCCTGCAGGCAGTTTGTTCCGATATTTGGTTAATCAGGTCACTGCTTGCATGTTTACGTACTGGACCGGCTGTGCAATGGAATTCACAGGCCAGGATGCGGACAAGCACTTGAACACCCTGGCTGGCGCACCAGGCCTGTCACTTTCTTAGGATATATCATTTACATGGCTAAAAACAACTCAAACTCTATGATGAGAACATATTTGGTTAATGAGATATGGTACTCTATTAATGACTGATCTCTACACAAAGTGAATGAAAGCAATGTGCAGCGTGTGGAGATCACTTCTGGAGTAAAAGTAGTATAAGAATTTAATTAGGGAAGTAACAAATGTATTTGTTGCTACACAACAGGTGTGTATGTAAAGAAAGCTGTTCCCTGACCGGGAACCGAACCCGGGCCGCGGCGGTGAAAGCGCCGAATCCTAGCCACTAGACCACCAGGGACTGTTTTTTGGCTGAAAAACCTGCCTTGCACGCAGTTTGTCCAATATTTGGTTAATCAGGTTACCGCCTGCATGTTTACGTACTGGACCGGCTGTCCATTGGAATTCACAGACCAGGATGCGGACAAGCACATGAACATCCTGGCTGGCGCACCAGGGCTGTCACTTTCTTAGGATATATCATTTACATGGCTAAAAACAACTCAAACTCTATGATGAGAACATATTTGGTTAATGAGATATGGTACTCTATTAATGACTGATCTCTACACAAAGTGAATGAAAGCAATGTGCAGCGTGTGGAGATCACTTCTGGAGTAAAAGTAGTTTAAGAATTTAATTAAGGAAGTAACAAATGTATTTTTTGCTACACAACAGGTGTGTATGTAAAGAAAGCTGTTCCCTGACCGGGAATCGAACCCGGGCCGCGGCGGTGAAAGCGCCGAATCCTAGCCACTAGACCACCAGGGACTGTTTTTTAAGCCCAAAAACCTGTCTTGCAGGCAGTTTGCCAGATAATTGGTCAATCAGTAAACTGCCCATCATGGTTTTAGTTGCATGTTCATGTACTTGTACCGGCTCTGCATTGGAATTCACAGGCCAGGATGCGGACAAGCACATGAACATCCTGGCTGGCGCACCAGGGCTGTCACTTTCTTAGGATATTACATTTACATGGCTAAAAACAACTCAAACTCTATGATGAGAACATATTTGGTGCATGAGGTATGGTATTCTATTAATGACTGAACTTTACACAAAGCGAATGAAAGCAATGCACAGCATGTGGCCATCATTTCTAAGGTAAAAGTAGTATAAGAATTTAATTAGGGAAGTAACAAATGTATTTGTTGCTACACAACAGGTGTGTATGTAAAGAAAGCTGTTCCCTGACCGGGAATCGAACCCGGGCCGCGGCGGTGAAAGCGCCGAATCCTAGCCACTAGACCACCAGGGACTGTTTTTTAAGCCCAAAAACCTGTCTTGCAGGCAGTTTGCCAGATAATTGGTCAATCAGTAAACTGCCCATCATGGTTTTAGTTGCATGTTCATGTACTTGTACCGGCTCTGCATTGGAATTCACAGGTCAGGATGCGGACAAGCACATGAACAGCCTGGCTGGCGCACCATGGCTGTCACTTTCTTAGGATATATCATTTACATGGCTAAAAACAATTCAAACCCTATAATGAAAACATATTTGGTTAATGAGATATGGTACTCTATTAATGACTGATCTCTACACAAAGTGAATGAAAGCAATGTGCAGCGTGTGGAGATCACTTCTGAAGTAAAAGTACATGTAGGAAGGAAGTAACAAATGTATTCTTTGCTACACAACAGTTGTGTATGTAAAGAAAGTTGTTCCCTGACCGGGAATCGAACCCGGGCCGCGGCGGTGAGAGCGCCGAATCCTAGCCACTAGACCACCAGGGACTGTTTTTTTAACCCAAAAACCTGCCTTGCAGGCAGTTTGCCAGATAATTGGTTAATCAGGTCACTGCCTGCATGTTTACGTACTGGACCGGCTGTCCATTGGAATTTACAGGCCAGGATGCGGACAAGCACATGAACACCCTGGCTGGCGCACCATGGCTGTCACTTTCTTAGGATATATCATTTACATGGCTAAAAACAACTCAAACTCTATGATGAGAACATATTTGGTGCATGAGGTATGGTATTCTATTAATGACTGAACTTTACACAAAGCGAATGAAAGCAATGCACAGCATGTGGCCATCGTTTCTAAAGTAAAAGTAGTATAAGAATTTAATTAGGGAAGTAACAAATGTATTTATTGTTACACAACAGTTGTGTATGTAAAGAAAGTTGTTCCCTGACCGGGAATCGAACCCAGGCCGCGGCGGTGAGAGCGCCGAATCCTAGCCACTAGACCACCAGGGACTGTTTTTTTAACCCAAAAACCCGTCCTGCAGGCAGTTTGTTCCGATATTTGGTTAATGAGATATGGTACTCTATTAATGACTGATCTCTACACAAAGTGAATGAAAGCAATGTGCAGCGTGTGGAGATCACTTCTGAAGTAATCTGATCTCTACACAAAGTGACTGATCTCTACACAAAGTGAATGAAAGCAATGTGCAGCGTGTGGAGATCACTTCTGAAGTAAAAGTACATGTAGGAAGGAAGTAACAAATGTATTCATTGCTACACAACAGTTGTGTATGTAAAGAAAGTTGTTCCCTGACCGGGAATCGAACCCGGGCCGCGGCGGTGAGAGCGCCGAATCCTAGCCACTAGACCACCAGGGACTGTTTTTTTAACCCAAAAACCTGCCTTGCAGGCAGTTTGCCAGATAATTGGTTAATCAGGTCACTGCCTGCATGTTTACGTACTGGACCGGCTGTCCATTGGAATTTACAGGCCAGGATGCGGACAAGCACATGAACAGTCTGGCTGGCGCACCATGGCTGTCACTTTCTTAGGATATATCATTTACATGGCTAAAAACAACTCAAACTCTACAATGAAAACATATTTGGTTAATGAGATATGGTACTCTATTAATGACTGATCTCTACACAAAGTGAATGAAAGCAATGTGCAGCGTGTGGAGATCACTTCTGAAGTAAAAGTATAGTAAGGATTTATGAAAGGAAGTAACAAATGTATTTTTTGCTACACAACAGTTGTGTATGTAAAGAAAGCTGTTCCCTGACCGGGAATCGAACCCGGGCCGCGGCGGTTAGAGCGCCGAATCCTAGCCACTAGACCACCAGGGACTGGTTTTTCAGCCCAAAAACCTGTCCTGCAGGCAGTTTGTTCCGATATTTGGTTAATCAGGTCACTGCTTGCATGTTTACGTACTGGACCGGCTGTGCAATGGAATTCACAGGCCAGGATGCGGACAAGCACTTGAACACCCTGGCTGGCGCACCAGGCCTGTCACTTTCTTAGGATATATCATTTACATGGCTAAAAACAACTCAAACTCTATGATGAGAACATATTTGGTTAATGAGATATGGTACTCTATTAATGACTGATCTCTACACAAAGTGAATGAAAGCAATGTGCAGCGTGTGGAGATCACTTCTGGAGTAAAAGTAGTATAAGAATTTAATTAGGGAAGTAACAAATGTATTTGTTGCTACACAACAGGTGTGTATGTAAAGAAAGCTGTTCCCTGACCGGGAATCGAACCCGGGCCGCGGCGGTGAAAGCGCCGAATCCTAGCCACTAGACCACCAGGGACTGTTTTTTCAGCCCAAAAACCTGTCTTGCAGGCAGTTTGCCAGATAATTGGTCAATCAGTAAACTGCCCATCATGGTTTTAGTTGCATGTTCATGTACTTGTACCGGCTCTGCATTGGAATTCACAGGTCAGGATGCGGACAAGCACATGAACAGCCTGGCTGGCGCACCATGGCTGTCACTTTCTTAGGAAATATCATTTACATGGCTAAAAACAACTCAAACTCTACAATGAAAACATATTTGGTTAATGAGATATGGTACTCTATTAATGACTGATCTCTACACAAAGTGAATGAAAGCAATGTGCAGCGTGTGGAGATCACTTCTGAAGTAAAAGGATAGTAAGGATTTATGAAAGGAAGTAGCAAATGTATTTATTGTTACACAACAGTTGTGTATGTGAAGAAATTTGTTCCCTGACCGGGAATTGAACCCGGGCGGCGGCGGTGAGAGCGCCGAATCCTAGCCACTAGACCACCAGGGAATGTTTTTTAGCTGAAAAACCTGCCTTGCACGCAGTTTGTCCAATATTTGGTTAATCAGGATACCGCCTGCATGTTTACGTACTGGACCGGCTGTCCATTGGAATTCACAGACCAGGATGCGGACAAGCACATGAACATCCTGGCTGGCGAACCAGGGCTGTCACTTTCTTAGGATATATCATTTACATGGCTAAAAACAACTCAAACTCTATGATGAGAACATATTTGGTTAATGAGATATGGTACTCTATTAATGACTGATCTCTACACAAAGTGAATGAAAGCAATGTGCAGCGTGTGGAGATCACTTCTGGAGTAAAAGTAGTATAAGAATTTAATTAAGGAAGTAACAAATGTATTTTTTGCTACACAACAGGTGTGTATGTAAAGAAAGCTGTTCCCTGACCGGGAATCGAACCCGGGCCGCGGCGGTGAAAGCGCCGAATCCTAGCCACTAGACCACCAGGGACTGGTTTTTCAGCCTAAAAACCTCCCTTGCAGGCAGTTTGCCAGATAATTGGTCAATCAGTAAACTGCCCATCATGGTTTTAGTTGCATGTTCATGTACTTGTACCGGCTCTGCATTGGAATTCACAGGCCAGGATGCGGACAAGCACATGAACACCCTGGCTGGCGCACCAGGCCTGTCACTTTCTTAGGATATATCATTTACATGGCTAAAAACAACTCAAACTCTATGATGAGAACATATTTGGTTAATGAGATATGGTACTCTATTAATGACTGATCTCTACACAAAGTGAATGAAAGCAATATGCAGCGTGTGGATATCACTTCTGAAGTAAAAGTATAATAAGGATTTATGAAAGGAAGTAACAAATGTATTTTTTGCTACACAACAGGTGTGTATGTAAAGAAAGCTGTTCCCTGACCGGGAATCGAACCCGGGCCGCGGCGGTGAGAGCGCCGAATCCTAGCCACTAGACCACCAGGGACTGGTTTTTCAGCCCAAAAACCTGTCCTGCAGGCAGTTTGTTCCGATATTTGGTTAATCAGGTCACTGCTTGCATGTTTACGTACTGGACCGGCTGTGCAATAGAATTCACAGGCCAGGATGCGGACAAGCACTTGAACACCCTGGCTGGCGAACCAGGCCTGTCACTTTCTTAGGATATATCATTTACATGGCTAAAAACAACTCAAACTCTATGATGAGAACATATTTGGTTAATGAGATATGGTACTCTATTAATGACTGATCTCTACACAAAGTGAATGAAAGCAATGTGCAGCGTGTGGAGATCACTTCTGGAGTAAAAGTAGTATAAGAATTTAATTAGGGAAGTAACAAATGTATTTGTTGCTACACAACAGGTGTGTATGTAAAGAAAGCTGTTCCCTGACCGGGAATCGAACCCGGGCCGCGGCTGTGAAAGCGCCGAATCCTAGCCACTAGACCACCAGGGACTGTTTTTTAAGCCCAAAAACCTGTCTTGCAGGCAGTTTGCCAGATAATTGGTCAATCAGTAAACTGCCCATCATGGTTTTAGTTGCATGTTCATGTACTGTACTTGTACCGGCTCTGCATTGGAATTCACAGGTCAGGATGCGGACAAGCACATGAACAGCCTGGCTGGCGCACCATGGCTGTCACTTTCTTAGGATATATCATTTACATGGCTAAAAACAACTCAAACTCTACAATGAAAACATATTTGGTTAATGAGGTATGGTACTCTATTAATGACTGATCTCTACACAAAATGAAGGAAAGCAATGTGCAGCGTGTGGAGATCACTTCTGAAGTAAAAGTACATGTAGGAAGGAAGTAACAAATGTATTCTTTGCTACACAACAGTTGTGTATGTAAAGAAAGTTGTTCCCTGACCGGGAATCAAACCCGGGCCGCGGCGGTGAGAGCGCCGAATCCTAGCCACTAGAGCACCAGGGACTGTTTTTTTAACCCAAAAACCTGCCTTGCAGGCAGTTTGCCAGATAATTGGTTAATCAGGTCACTGCCTGCATGTTTACGTACTGGACCGGCTGTCCATTGGAATTTACAGGCCAGGATGCGGACAAGCACATGAACAGTCTGGCTGGCGCACCATGGCTGTCACTTTCTTAGGATATATCATTTACATGGCTAAAAACAACTCAAACTCTACAATGAAAACATATTTGGTTAATGAGATATGGTACTCTATTAATGACTGATCTCTACACAAAGTGAATGAAAGCAATGTGCAGCGTGTGGAGATCACTTCTGAAGTAAAAGTATAGTAAGGATTTATGAAAGGAAGTAGCAAATGTATTTATTGTTACACAACAGTTGTGTATGTGAAGAAATTTGTTCGCTGACCGGGAATCGAACCCGGGCCGCGGCGGTGAGAGCGCCGAATCCTAGCCACTAGACCACCAGGGACTGTTTTTTGGCTGAAAAACCTGCCTTGCACGCAGTTTGTCCAATATTTGGTTAATCAGGTTACCGCCTGCATGTTTACGTACTGGACCGGCTGTCCATTGGAATTCACAGACCAGGATGCGGACAAGCACATGAACATCCTGGCTGGCGCACCAGGGCTGTCACTTTCTTAGGATATATCATTTACATGGCTAAAAACAACTCAAACTCTATGATGAGAACATATTTGGTTAATGAGATATGGTACTCTATTAATGACTGATCTCTACACAAAGTGAATGAAAGCAATGTGCAGCGTGTGGAGATCACTTCTGGAGTAAAAGTAGTTTAAGAATTTAATTAAGGAAGTAACAAATGTATTTTTTGCTACACAATAGGTGTGTATGTAAAGAAAGCTGTTCCCTGACCGGGAATCGAACCCGGGCCGCGGCGGTGAAAGCGCCGAATCCTAGACACTAGACCACCAGGGACTGGTTTTTCAGCCCAAAAACCTCCCTTGCAGGCAGTTTGCCAGATAATTGGTCAATCAGTAAACTGCCCATCATGGTTTTAGTTGCATGTTCATGTACTTGTACCGGCTCTGCATTGGAATTCACAGGCCAGGATGCGGACAAGCACATGAACACCCTGGCTGGCGCACCAGGCCTGTCACTTTCTTAGGATATATCATTTACATGGCTAAAAACAACTCAAACTCTATGATGAGAACATATTTGGTTAATGAGATATGGTACTCTATTAATGACTGATCTACACAAAGTGAATGAAAGCAATATGCAGCGTGTGGATATCACTTCTGAAGTAAAAGTATAATAAGGATTTATGAAAGGAAGTAACAAATGTATTTTTTGCTACACAACAGGTGTGTATGTAAAGAAAGCTGTTCCCTGACCGGGAATCGAACCCGGGCCGCGGCGGTGAGAGCGCCGAATCCTAGCCACTAGACCACCAGGGACTGTTTTTTTAACCCAAAAACCTGCCTTGCAGGCAGTTTGCCAGATAATTGGTTAATCAGGTCACTGCCTGCATGTTTACGTACTGGACCGGCTGTCCATTGGAATTTACAGGCCAGGATGCGGACAAGCACATGAACAGCCTGGCTGGCGCACCATGGCTGTCACTTTCTTAGGATATATCATTTACATGGCTAAAAACAACTCAAACTCTATGATGAGAACATATTTGGTTAATGAGATATGGTACTCTATTAATGACTGATCTCTACACAAAGTGAATGAAAGCAATGTGCAGCGTGTGGAGATCACTTCTGAAGTAAAAGTAGTATAAGAATTTAATTAGGGAAGTAACAAATGTATTTGTTGCTACACAACAGGTGTGTATGTAAAGAAAGCTGTTCCCTGACCGGGAATCGAACCCGGGCCGCGGCGGTGAAAGCGCCGAATCCTAGCCACTAGACCACCAGGGACTGTTTTTTTAACCCAAAAACCTGTCTTGCAGGCAGTTTGCCAGATAATTGGTCAATCAGTAAACTGCCCATCATGGTTTTAGTTGCATGTTCATGTACTTGTACCGGCTCTGCATTGGAATTCACAGACCAGGATGCGGACAAGCACATGAACAGCCTGGCTGGCGCACCAGGGCTGTCAGTTTCTTAGGATATATCATTTACATGGCTAAAAACAACTCAAACTCTATGATGAGAACATATTTGGTTAATGAGATATGGTACTCTATTAATGACTGATCTCTACACAAAGTGAATGAAAGCAATGTGCAGCGTGTGGAGATCACTTCTGGAGTAAAAGTAGTATAAGAATTTAATTAAGGAAGTAACAAATGTATTTTTTGCTACACAACAGGTGTGTATGTAAAGAAAGCTGTTCCCTGACCGGGAATCGAACCCGGGCCGCGGCGGTGAGAGCGCCGAATCCTAGCCACTAGACCACCAGGGACTGGTTTTTTAGCCCAAAAACCTGTCCTGCAGGCAGTTTGTTCCGATATTTGGTTAATCAGGTCACTGCTTGCATGTTTACGTACTGGACCGGCTGTGCAATGGAATTCACAGGCCAGGATGCGGACAAGCACTTGAACACCCTGGCTGGCGCACCAGGCCTGTCACTTTCTTAGGATATATCATTTACATGGCTAAAAACAACTCAAACTCTATGATGAGAACATATTTGGTTAATGAGATATGGTACTCTATTAATGACTGATCTCTACACAAAGTGAATGAAAGCAATGTGCAGCGTGTGGAGATCACTTCTGGAGTAAAAGTAGTATAAGAATTTAATTAGGGAAGTAACAAATGTATTTGTTGCTACACAACAGGTGTGTATGTAAAGAAAGCTGTTCCCTGACCGGGAATCGAACCCGGGCCGCGGCTGTGAAAGCGCCGAATCCTAGCCACTAGACCACCAGGGACTGTTTTTTAAGCCCAAAAACCTGTCTTGCAGGCAGTTTGCCAGATAATTGGTCAATCAGTAAACTGCCCATCATGGTTTTAGTTGCATGTTCATGTACTGTACTTGTACCGGCTCTGCATTGGAATTCACAGGTCAGGATGCGGACAAGCACATGAACAGCCTGGCTGGCGCACCATGGCTGTCACTTTCTTAGGATATATCATTTACATGGCTAAAAACAACTCAAACTCTACAATGAAAACATATTTGGTTAATGAGGTATGGTACTCTATTAATGACTGATCTCTACACAAAATGAAGGAAAGCAATGTGCAGCGTGTGGAGATCACTTCTGAAGTAAAAGTACATGTAGGAAGGAAGTAACAAATGTATTCTTTGCTACACAACAGTTGTGTATGTAAAGAAAGTTGTTCCCTGACCGGGAATCAAACCCGGGCCGCGGCGGTGAGAGCGCCGAATCCTAGCCACTAGAGCACCAGGGACTGTTTTTTTAACCCAAAAACCTGCCTTGCAGGCAGTTTGCCAGATAATTGGTTAATCAGGTCACTGCCTGCATGTTTACGTACTGGACCGGCTGTCCATTGGAATTTACAGGCCAGGATGCGGACAAGCACATGAACAGTCTGGCTGGCGCACCATGGCTGTCACTTTCTTAGGATATATCATTTACATGGCTAAAAACAACTCAAACTCTACAATGAAAACATATTTGGTTAATGAGATATGGTACTCTATTAATGACTGATCTCTACACAAAGTGAATGAAAGCAATGTGCAGCGTGTGGAGATCACTTCTGAAGTAAAAGTATAGTAAGGATTTATGAAAGGAAGTAGCAAATGTATTTATTGTTACACAACAGTTGTGTATGTGAAGAAATTTGTTCCCTGACCGGGAATCGAACCCGGGCCGCGGCGGTGAGAGCGCCGAATCCTAGCCACTAGACCACCAGGGACTGTTTTTTGGCTGAAAAACCTGCCTTGCACGCAGTTTGTCCAATATTTGGTTAATCAGGTTACCGCCTGCATGTTTACGTACTGGACCGGCTGTCCATTGGAATTCACAGACCAGGATGCGGACAAGCACATGAACATCCTGGCTGGCGCACCAGGGCTGTCACTTTCTTAGGATATATCATTTACATGGCTAAAAACAACTCAAACTCTATGATGAGAACATATTTGGTTAATGAGATATGGTACTCTATTAATGACTGATCTCTACACAAAGTGAATGAAAGCAATGTGCAGCGTGTGGAGATCACTTCTGGAGTAAAAGTAGTTTAAGAATTTAATTAAGGAAGTAACAAATGTATTTTTTGCTACACAACAGGTGTGTATGTAAAGAAAGCTGTTCCCTGACCGGGAATCGAACCCGGGCCGCGGCGGTGAAAGCGCCGAATCCTAGCCACTAGACCACCAGGGACTGGTTTTTCAGCCCAAAAACCTCCCTTGCAGGCAGTTTGCCAGATAATTGGTCAATCAGTAAACTGCCCATCATGGTTTTAGTTGCATGTTCATGTACTTGTACCGGCTCTGCATTGGAATTCACAGGCCAGGATGCGGACAAGCACATGAACACCCTGGCTGGCGCACCAGGCCTGTCACTTTCTTAGGATATATCATTTACATGGCTAAAAACAACTCAAACTCTATGATGAGAACATATTTGGTTAATGAGATATGGTACTCTATTAATGACTGATCTACACAAAGTGAATGAAAGCAATATGCAGCGTGTGGATATCACTTCTGAAGTAAAAGTATAATAAGGATTTATGAAAGGAAGTAACAAATGTATTTTTTGCTACACAACAGGTGTGTATGTAAAGAAAGCTGTTCCCTGACCGGGAATCGAACCCGGGCCGCGGCGGTGAGAGCGCCGAATCCTAGCCACTAGACCACCAGGGACTGTTTTTTTAACCCAAAAACCTGCCTTGCAGGCAGTTTGCCAGATAATTGGTTAATCAGGTCACTGCCTGCATGTTTACGTACTGGACCGGCTGTCCATTGGAATTTACAGGCCAGGATGCGGACAAGCACATGAACAGCCTGGCTGGCGCACCATGGCTGTCACTTTCTTAGGATATATCATTTACATGGCTAAAAACAACTCAAACTCTATGATGAGAACATATTTGGTTAATGAGATATGGTACTCTATTAATGACTGATCTCTACACAAAGTGAATGAAAGCAATGTGCAGCGTGTGGAGATCACTTCTGAAGTAAAAGTAGTATAAGAATTTAATTAGGGAAGTAACAAATGTATTTGTTGCTACACAACAGGTGTGTATGTAAAGAAAGCTGTTCCCTGACCGGGAATCGAACCCGGGCCGCGGCGGTGAAAGCGCCGAATCCTAGCCACTAGACCACCAGGGACTGTTTTTTAAGCCCAAAAACCTGTCTTGCAGGCAGTTTGCCAGATAATTGGTCAATCAGTAAACTGCCCATCATGGTTTTAGTTGCATGTTCATGTACTTGTACCGGCTCTGCATTGGAATTCACAGACCAGGATGCGGACAAGCACATGAACAGCCTGGCTGGCGCACCAGGGCTGTCAGTTTCTTAGGATATATCATTTACATGGCTAAAAACAACTCAAACTCTATGATGAGAACATATTTGGTTAATGAGATATGGTACTCTATTAATGACTGATCTCTACACAAAGTGAATGAAAGCAATGTGCAGCGTGTGGAGATCACTTCTGGAGTAAAAGTAGTATAAGAATTTAATTAAGGAAGTAACAAATGTATTTTTTGCTACACAACAGGTGTGTATGTAAAGAAAGCTGTTCCCTGACCGGGAATCGAACCCGGGCCGCGGCGGTGAGAGCGCCGAATCCTAGCCACTAGACCACCAGGGACTGGTTTTTTAGCCCAAAAACCTGTCCTGCAGGCAGTTTGTTCCGATATTTGGTTAATCAGGTCACTGCTTGCATGTTTACGTACTGGACCGGCTGTGCAATGGAATTCACAGGCCAGGATGCGGACAAGCACTTGAACACCCTGGCTGGCGCACCAGGCCTGTCACTTTCTTAGGATATATCATTTACATGGCTAAAAACAACTCAAACTCTATGATGAGAACATATTTGGTTAATGAGATATGGTACTCTATTAATGACTGATCTCTACACAAAGTGAATGAAAGCAATGTGCAGCGTGTGGAGATCACTTCTGGAGTAAAAGTAGTATAAGAATTTAATTAGGGAAGTAACAAATGTATTTGTTGCTGCACAACAGGTGTGTATGTAAAGAAAGCTGTTCCCTGACCGGGAATCGAACCCGGGCCGCGGCGGTGAAAGCGCCGAATCCTAGCCACTAGACCACCAGGGACTGTTTTTTAAGCCCAAAAACCTGTCTTGCAGGCAGTTTGCCAGATAATTGGTCAATCAGTAAACTGCCCATCATGGTTTTAGTTGCATGTTCATGTACTTGTACCGGCTCTGCATTGGAATTCACAGGTCAGGATGCGGACAAGCACATGAACAGCCTGGCTGGCGCACCATGGCTGTCACTTTCTTAGGATATATCATTTACATGGCTAAAAACAACTCAAACTCTACAATGAAAACATATTTGGTTAATGAGATATGGTACTCTATTAATGACTGATCTCTACACAAAGTGAATGAAAGCAATGTGCAGCGTGTGGAGATCACTTCTGAAGTAAAAGTACATGTAGGAAGGAAGTAACAAATGTATTCTTTGCTACACAACAGTTGTGTATGTAAAGAAAGTTGTTCCCTGACCGGGAATCGAACCCGGGCCGCGGCGGTGAGAGCGCCGAATCCTAGCCACTAGAGCACCAGGGACTGTTTTTTTAACCCAAAAACCTGCCTTGCAGGCAGTTTGCCAGATAATTGGTTAATCAGGTCACTGCCTGCATGTTTACGTACTGGACCGGCTGTCCATTGGAATTTACAGGCCAGGATGCGGACAAGCACATGAACAGTCTGGCTGGCGCACCATGGCTGTCACTTTCTTAGGATATATCATTTACATGGCTAAAAACAACTCAAACTCTACAATGAAAACATATTTAGTTAATGAGATATGGTACTCTATTAATGACTGATCTCTACACAAAGTGAATGAAAGCAATGTGCAGCGTGTGGAGATCACTTCTGAAGTAAAAGTATAGTAAGGATTTATGAAAGGAAGTAGCAAATGTATTTATTGTTACACAACAGTTGTGTATGTGAAGAAATTTGTTCCCTGACCGGGGTGGTGAGAGCGCCGAATCCTAGCCACTAGACCACCAGGGAATGTTTTTTAGCTGAAAAACCTGCCTTGCACGCAGTTTGTCCAATATTTGGTTAATCAGGTTACCGCCTGCATGTTTACGTACTGGACCGGCTGTCCATTGGAATTCACAGACCAGGATGCGGACAAGCACATGAACATCCTGGCTGGCGCACCAGGGCTGTCACTTTCTTAGGATATATCATTTACATGGCTAAAAACAACTCAAACTCTATGATGAGAACATATGGTACTCTATTAATGACTGATCTCTACACAAAGTGAATGAAAGCAATGTGCAGCGTGTGGAGATCACTTCTGAAGTAAAAGTAGTATAAGAATTTAATTAGGGAAGTAACAAATGTATTTATTGTTACACAACAGTTGTGTATGTAAAGAAAGCTGTTCCCTGACCGGGAATCGAACCCAGGCCGCGGCGGTGAGAGCGCCGAATCCTAGCCACTAGACCACCAGGAACTGTTTTTATAGCCCAGAAACCCGTCCTGCAGGCAGTTTATTCCGATATTTGGTTAATCAGGTCACTGCTTGCATGTTTACGTACTGGACCGGCTGTGCAATGGAATTCACAGGCCAGGATGCGGACAAGCACTTGAACACCCTGGCTGGCGCACCAGGGCTGTCACTTTCTTAGGATATATCATTTACATGGCTAAAAACAACTCAAACTCTATGATGAGAACATATTTGGTTAATGAGATATGGTACTCTATTAATGACTGATCTCTACACAAAGTGAATGAAAGCAATGTGCAGCGTGTGGATATAACTTCTGAAGTAAAAGTAGTATAAGAATTTAATTAGGGAAGTAACAAATGTATTTATTGTTACACAACAGTTGTGTATGTAAAGAAAGCTGTTCCCTGACCGGGAATCGAACCCAGGCCGCGGCGGTGAGAGCGCCGAATCCTAGCCACTAGACCACCAGGGACTGGTTTTTCAGCCCAAAAACCTGTCCTGCAGGCAGTTTGTTCCGATATTTGGTTAATCAGGTCACTGCTTGCATGTTTACGTACTGGACCGGCTGTGCAATGGAATTCACAGGCCAGGATGCGGACAAGCACTTGAACACCCTGGCTGGCGCACCAGGGCTGTCACTTTCTTAGGATATATCATTTACATGGCTAAAAACAACTCAAACTCTATGATGAGAACATATTTGGTTAATGAGATATGGTACTCTATTAATGACTGATCTCTACACAAAGTGAATGAAAGCAATGTGCAGCGTGTGGAGATCACTTCTGAAGTAAAAGTAGTATAAGAATTTAATTAGGGTAGTAACAAATGTATTTATTGTTACACAACAGTTGTGTATGTAAAGAAAGCTGTTCCCTGACCGGGAATCGAACCCAGGCCGCGGCGGTGAGAGCGCCGAATCCTAGCCACTAGACCACCAGGGACTGTTTTTTTAGCCCAGAAACCCGTCCTGCAGGCAGTTTGTTCCGTTATTTGGTTAATCAGGTCACTGCTTGCATGTTTACGTACTGGACCGGCTGTGCAATGGAATTCACAGGCCAGGATGCGGACAAGCACTTGAACACCCTGGCTGGCGCACCAGGGCTGTCACTTTCTTAGGATATTACATTTACATGGCTAAAAACAACTCAATCTCGATGATGAGAACATATTTGGTGCATGAGGTATGGTACTCTATTAATGACTGATCTCTACACAAAGTGAATGAAAGCAATATGCAGCGTGTGGATATAACTTCTAAAGTAAAAGTAGTATAAGAATTTAATTAGGGAAGTAACAAATGTATTTATTGTTACACAACAGTTGTGTATGTAAAGAAAGCTGTTCCCTGACCGGGAATCGAACCCAGGCCGCGGCGGTGAGAGCGCCGAATCCTAGCCACTAGACCACTAGGGACTGTTTTTTTAGCCCAAAAACCCGTCCTGCAGGCAGTTTGTTCCGATATTTGGTTAATCAAGTCACTGCTTGCATGTTTACGTACTGGACCGGCTGTGCAATGGAATTCACAGGCCAGGATGCGGACAAGCACTTGAACACCCTGGCTGGCGCACCAGGGCTGTCACTTTCTTAGGATATATCATTTACATGGCTAAAAACAACTCAAACTCTATGATGAGAACATATTTGGTTAATGAGATATGGTACTGTATTAATGACTGATCTCTACACAAAGTGAATGAAAGCAATATGCAGCATGTGGATATAACTTCTAAAGTAAAAGTAGTATAAGAATTTAATTAGGGAAGTAACAAATGTATTTATTGTTACACAACAGTTGTGTATGTAAAGAAAGCTGTTCCCTGACCGGGAATCGAACCCAGGCCGCGGCGGTGAGAGCGCCGAATCCTAGCCACTAGACCACTAGGGACTGTTTTTTTAGCCCAAAAACCCGTCCTGCAGGCAGTTTGTTCCGATATTTGGTTAATCAAGTCACTGCTTGCATGTTTACGTATTGGACCGGCTGTGCAATGGAATTCACAGGCCAGGATGCGGACAAGCACTTGAACACCCTGGCTGGCGCACCAGGGCTGTCACTTTCTTAGGATATATCATTTACATGGCTAAAAACAACTCAAACTCTATGATGAGAACATATTTGGTTAATGAGATATGGTACTCTATTAATGACTGATCTCTACACAAAGTGAATGAAAGCAATGTGCAGCGTGTGGAGATCACTTCTGAAGTAAAAGTAGTATAAGAATTTAATTAGGGTAGTAACAAATGTATTTATTGTTACACAACAGTTGTGTATGTAAAGAAAGCTGTTCCCTGACCGGGAATCGAACCCAGGCCGCGGCGGTGAGAGCGCCGAATCCTAGCCACTAGACCACCAGGGACTGTTTTTTTAGCCCAGAAACCCGTCCTGCAGGCAGTTTGTTCCGTTATTTGGTTAATCAGGTCACTGCTTGCATGTTTACGTACTGGACCGGCTGTGCAATGGAATTCACAGGCCAGGATGCGGACAAGCACTTGAACACCCTGGCTGGCGCACCAGGGCTGTCACTTTCTTAGGATATTACATTTACATGGCTAAAAACAACTCAAACTCGATGATGAGAACATATTTGGTGCATGAGGTATGGTACTCTATTAATGACTGATCTCTACACAAAGTGAATGAAAGCAATATGCAGCGTGTGGATATAACTTCTAAAGTAAAAGTAGTATAAGAATTTAATTAGGGAAGTAACAAATGTATTTATTGTTACACAACAGTTGTGTATGTAAAGAAAGCTGTTCCCTGACCGGGAATCGAACCCAGGCCGCGGCGGTGAGAGCGCCGAATCCTAGCCACTAGACCACTAGGGACTGTTTTTTTAGCCCAAAAACCCGTCCTGCAGGCAGTTTGTTCCGATATTTGGTTAATCAAGTCACTGCTTGCATGTTTACGTACTGGACCGGCTGTGCAATGGAATTCACAGGCCAGGATGCGGACAAGCACTTGAACACCCTGGCTGGCGCACCAGGGCTGTCACTTTCTTAGGATATATCATTTACATGGCTAAAAACAACTCAAACTCTATGATGAGAACATATTTGGTTAATGAGATATGGTACTGTATTAATGACTGATCTCTACACAAAGTGAATTAAAGCAATATGCAGCGTGTGGATATCACTTCTGAAGTAAAAGTATAATAAGAATTTAATTAAGGAAGTAACAAATGTATTTTTTGCTACACAACAGGTGTGTATGTAAAGAAAGCTGTTCCCTGACCAGGAATCGAACTCGGGCCGCGGCGGTGAAAGCGCCGAATCCTAGCCACTAGACCACTAGGGACTGTTTTATTAGCCCAAAAACCTGTCCTGCAGGCAGTTTGTCCGATATTTGGTTAATCGGGTCACTGCTTGCATGTTTACGTACTGGACCGGCTGTCCATTGGAATTCACAGGCCAGGATGCGGACAAGCACATGAACATCCTGGCTGGCGCACCAGGGCTGTCACTTTCTTAGGATATTACATTTACATGGCTAAAAACAACTCAAACTCTATGATGAGAACATATTTGGTGCATGAGGTATGGTATTCTATTAATGACTGAACTTTACACAAAGCGAATGAAAGCAATGCACAGCATGTGGCCATCATTTCTAAAGTAAAAGTAGTATAAGAATTTAATTAGGGAAGTAACAAATGTATTTATTGTTACACAACAGTTGTGTATGTAAAGAAAGTTGTTCCCTGACCGGGAATCGAACCCGGGCCGCGGCGGTGAGAGCGCCGAATCCCTGCCACTAGACCACCAGGGACTGTTATTTAGCCCAAAAACCCGTCCTGCAGGCAGTTTGTTCCGATATTTGGTTAATCAGGTCACTGCTTGCATGTTTACGTACTGGACCGGCTGTGCAATGGAATTCACAGGCCAGGATGCGGACAAGCACTTGAACACCCTGGCTGGCGCACCAGGGCTGTCACTTTCTTAGGATATATCATTTACATGGCTAAAAACAACTCAAACTCTATGATGAGAACATATTTGGTTAATGAGATATGGTACTGTATTAATGACTGATCTCTACACAAAGTGAATTAAAGCAATATGCAGCGTGTGGATATCACTTCTGAAGTAAAAGTATAATAAGAATTTAATTTGGGAAGTAACAAATGTATTTTTTGCTACACAACAGGTGTGTATGTAAAGAAAGCTGTTCCCTGACCAGGAATCGAACTCGGGCTGCGGCGGTGAAAGCACCGAATCCTAGCCACTAGACCACTAGGGACTGTTTTATTAGCCCAAAAACCTGTCCTGCAGGCAGTTTGTCCGATATTTGGTTAATCGGGTCACTGCTTGCATGTTTACGTACTGGACCGGCTGTCCATTGGAATTCACAGGCCAGGATGCGGACAAGCACATGAACATCCTGGCTGGCGCACCAGGGCTGTCACTTTCTTAGGATATTACATTTACATGGCTAAAAACAACTCAAACTCTATGATGAGAACATATTTGGTGCATGAGGTATGGTATTCTATTAATGACTGAACTTTACACAAAGCGAATGAAAGCAATGCACAGCATGTGGCCATCATTTCTAAAGTAAAAGTAGTATAAGAATTTAATTAGGGAAGTAACAAATGTATTTATTGTTACACAACAGTTGTGTATGTAAAGAAAGTTGTTCCCTGACCGGGAATCGAACCCGGGCCGCTGCGGTGAGAGCGCCGAATCCTAGCCACTAGACCACCAGAGACTGTTATTTAGCCCAAAAACCCGTCCTGCAGGCAGTTTGTTCCGATATTCGGTTAATCAGGTCACTGCCTGCATGTTTACGTACTGGACCGGCTGTCCATTGGAATTTACAGGCCAGGATGCGGACAAGCACTGTCACTTTCTTAGGATATATCATTTACATGGCTAAAAACAACTCAAACTCTATGATGAGAACATATTTGGTTAATGAGATATGGTACTCTATTAATGACTGATCTCTACACAAAGTGAATTAAAGCAATATGCAGCGTGTGGATATCACTTCTGAAGTAAAAGTATAATAAGAATTTAATTTGGGAAGTAACAAATGTATTTTTTGCTACACAACAGGTGTGTATGTAAAGAAAGCTGTTCCCTGACCAGGAATCGAACTCGGGCTGCGGCGGTGAAAGCACCGAATCCTAGCCACTAGACCACTAGGGACTGTTTTATTAGCCCAAAAACCTGTCCTGCAGGCAGTTTGTCCGATATTTGGTTAATCGGGTCACTGCTTGCATGTTTACGTACTGGACCGGCTGTCCATTGGAATTCACAGGCCAGGATGCGGACAAGCACATGAACATCCTGGCTGGCGCACCAGGGCTGTCACTTTCTTAGGATATTACATTTACATGGCTAAAAACAACTCAAACTCTATGATGAGAACATATTTGGTGCATGAGGTATGGTATTCTATTAATGACTGAACTTTACACAAAGCGAATGAAAGCAATGCACAGCATGTGGCCATCATTTCTAAAGTAAAAGTAGTATAAGAATTTAATTAGGGAAGTAACAAATGTATTTATTGTTACACAACAGTTGTGTATGTAAAGAAAGTTGTTCCCTGACCGGGAATCGAACCCGGGCCGCTGCGGTGAGAGCGCCGAATCCTAGCCACTAGACCACCAGAGACTGTTATTTAGCCCAAAAACCCGTCCTGCAGGCAGTTTGTTCCGATATTCGGTTAATCAGGTCACTGCCTGCATGTTTACGTACTGGACCGGCTGTCCATTGGAATTTACAGGCCAGGATGCGGACAAGCACTGTCACTTTCTTAGGATATATCATTTACATGGCTAAAAACAACTCAAACTCTATGATGAGAACATATTTGGTTAATGAGATATGGTACTCTATTAATGACTGATCTCTACACAAAGTGAATGAAAGCAATGTGCAGCGTGTGGAGATCACTTCTGAAGTAAAAGTAGTATAAGAATTTAATTAGGGAAGTAACAAATGTATTTATTGTTACACAACAGTTGTGTATGTAAAGAAAGCTGTTCCCTGACCGGGAATCGAACCCAGGCCGCGGCAGTGAGAGCGCCGAATCCTAGCCACTAGACCACCAGGGACTGTTTTTTTAGCCCAGAAACCCGTCCTGCAGGCAGTTTGTTCCGATATTTGGTTAATCAGGTCACTGCTTGCATGTTTACGTACTGGACCGGCTGTGCAATGGAATTCACAGGCCAGGATGCGGACAAGCACTTGAACACCCTGGCTGGCGCACCAGGGCTGTCACTTTCTTAGGATATATCATTTACATGGCTAAAAACAACTCAAACTCTATGATGAGAACATATTTGGTTAATGAGATATGGTACTCTATTAATGACTGATCTCTACACAAAGTGAATGAAAGCAATGTGCAGCGTGTGGAGATCACTTCTGAAGTAAAAGTAGTATAAGAATTTAATTAGGGAAGTAACAAATGTATTTATTGTTACACAACAGTTGTGTATGTAAAGAAAGCTGTTCCCTGACCGGGAATCGAACCCAGGCCGCGGCAGTGAGAGCGCCGAATCCTAGCCACTAGACCACCAGGGACTGTTTTTTTAGCCCAGAAACCCGTCCTGCAGGCAGTTTGTTCCGATATTTGGTTAATCAGGTCACTGCTTGCATGTTTACGTACTGGACCGGCTGTGCAATGGAATTCACAGGCCAGGATGCGGACAAGCACTTGAACACCCTGGCTGGCGCACCAGGGCTGTCACTTTCTTAGGATATATCATTTACATGGCTAAAAACAACTCAAACTCTATGATGAGAACATATTTGGTTAATGAGATATGGTACTCTATTAATGACTGATCTCTACACAAAGTGAATGAAAGCAATATGCAGCGTGTGGATATAACTTTTGAAGTAAAAGTATAATAAGAATTTAATTAGGGAAGTAACAAATGTATTTATTGTTACACAACAGTTGTGTATGTAAAGAAAGCTGTTCCCTGACCGGGAATCGAACCCAGGCCGCGGCGGTGAGAGCGCCGAATCCTAGCCACTAGACCACCAGGGACTGGTTTTTCAGCCCAGAAACCCGTCCTGCAGGCAGTTTGTTCCGATATTTGGTTAATCAGGTCACTGCTTGCATGTTTACGTACTGGACCGGCTGTGCAATGGAATTCACAGGCCAGGATGCGGACAAGCACTTGAACACCCTGGCTGGCGCACCAGGGCTGTCACTTTCTTAGGATATATCATTTACATGGCTAAAAACAACTCAAACTCTATGATGAGAACATATTTGGTTAATGAGATATGGTACTCTATTAATGACTGATCTCTACACAAAGTGAATGAAAGCAATGTGCAGCGTGTGGAGATCACTTCTGAAGTAAAAGTAGTATAAGAATTTAATTAGGGAAGTAACAAATGTATTTATTGTTATACAACAGTTGTGTATGTAAAGAAAGCTGTTCCCTGACCGGGAATTGAACCCAGGCCGCGGCGGGGAGAGCGCCAAATCCTAGCCACTAGACCACCAGGGACTGTTTTTTTAGCCCAAAAACCTGCCTTGCAGGCAGTTGGCCAGATAATTGGTTAATCAGGTCACTGCCTGCATGTTTACGTACTGGACCGGCTGTGCATTGGAATTCACAGGCCAGGATGCGGACAAGCACATGAACACCCTGGCTGGCGCACCAGGGCTGTCACTTTCTTATGATATATCATTTACATGGCTAAAAACAACTCAAACTCTATGATGAGAACATATTTGGTTAATGAGATATGGTACTCTATTAATGACTGATCTCTACACAAAGTGAATAAAAGCAATGTGCAGCGTGTGGATATCACTTCTGAAGTAAAAGTAGGAAGGAAGTAACAAATGTATTTTTTGCTACACAACAGTTGTGTATGTAAAGAAAGTTGTTCCCTGACCGGGAATCAAACCCGGGCCGCGGCGGTGAGAGCGCCGAATCCTAGCCACTAGACCACCAGGGACCGTTTTTTAAGCCCAAAAACCTGTCTTGCAGGCAGTTTGCCAGATAATTGGCTAATCAGGTCACTGCCTGCATGTTTACGTTCTGGACCGGCTGTGCAATGGAATTCACAGGCCAGGATGCGGACAAGCACTTGAACACCCTGGCTGGCGCACCATGGCTGTCACTTTCGCAGGATATATCATTTACATGGCTAAAACAACTCAAACTCTATGATGAGAACATATTTGGTTAATGAGATATGTGTGGTGGAAATTTTCCATAAAGAAGTAGATGAGAGAGAGTTGTCCTTTTTGTGCGATTTATTGAAATAATAAAGAAAATAAAAATAATGGGGAAAGCAAATCAAAAAGAAAAGAAAACCAGCTGGGGAGATCAGTGCACACACCACGAAGGTGTGATGCAAAGAGCCCACGATCCTCAAGTTGCTTCTGCCTTTTAACCTTTTTCCCTGGACCTGGTGGAATCTCCTTATCACACTGTGGGTGAAGATGTTCATATTACACAGGGAATAAACAAGGCTACAGCCTTGGGTCTGGTGAGGCATCAGACAGAAAGGAGCCTGAGCCCAGGGTTAAAAGGCAGACTCAGGCCATGAACAATCGGTCACCTTGAGAGGGAGATAGATTGTCTGTCTGAGAATGCTCAGTTCTGGGTCTAATCAACAAGTACAGAATGCATGGTCACTATGCAGAGTCAGAAATGAACCCAAGAAGCATTAAAGTACAATTTTTCCATTACATTTCCCCCCTTTTGATTACACATTAATCAAACATTAAAACAGTAAAAATTGTCAATCGTGGCATTCATTCTATAGTAATAAAGCATTCTTTAAAAATGAATTAAATGTATTGCTTATAAAAATGTAAATGGCGTAGGGATAAAAGATTGTGAGCTGTTTTTGTGGGTAGTTATACTAGAATAACCCTTGTGTATGAGCTTTGGAAAGACAGGGACATAAGCCTATAATCAATCAGATCACGTTCAGTCAAGCAAAAATAGGAAGAGGGTTATATGTTGATTTAAACTATTGTGGCGTCAGTCTCTGTGTCACTACCATCATCATCGGAGTCATCTTTGTGGTCCTCGTTGTCAACATCATCCTCTACAGAGTCAGCATCAGAATCAATGAGTGAATCGGTGTCCGGATTCCTGAATGTAGTGCATTGTGTCAGTGGAAGATAAAAATTTGTGTGAAAGTGTGAATCAAGTGGGAGCATAAAATGCTTTGTTTAAGAATATTGGATGAAAATCACAGAGAGGTATACATGTAAATCAATCACATAATTTAGAGCAAATATTAGAGTAACATATCAAAAACAACAGGGTCACAATCAATGTCTTCTTCTTCCTGTTGAACAGTAGCGTTAGATTGTTTCCAACCTGTTTGTTGACACCTTGACAGTTCGTTGGGGTTCTTCAGGTTGTGATCAGCTGATCACAGAGACACCTGGGATTCGTTATCACCTCCAGGTTTCCTTCCAATGTCGTCTGAGTCACTGTCACTCCCGTGATGTGAAGAGTCTACACGTCGTCCAGCGTCGGCAACTCAAGGCTGCTCGTGTGTGTGTTTTCCCAGGAGCGTGTGTGTAGATGTATGGTCTGATAGTGTGATTCATCGGCGCAGCTTCAGGCGGCGCTTGGCTCACACCTTTAGCTGAACGGTCAACGCAGCCTCGCCTCAGTGCGTGTGTGAGCACAGCGAGGGTCGTCCTTCTCAATTCTTTTCGACAGTGGTGGTTTTCTCGTGTGGTGTAGATGGAGATGGAGGGTCGTCTGTCGGATCCGGGACCTTCCTGCAGTGGCTGGAGTGGATCCAAGTCGCTCTTTCTGCGATCTTCACAGCCGGGCGCATGTCATACATGCTTCACAGTATTTTTGTGCATAGATTGAAAATCCCTTAGTGTACCAATGTTTTGTAAGAGCATCTAACATTCCCCCCTTTGATACATGGTCTAGTCCATGTGTCAACTTCGCGAAATGAGGGAAAAAGTGTTTAGGTAGGCAAGGTTTGCCGTCGGGCCCATACCAAACGCCATGGCTACTGGTGGCGCCATTCGTCAGCCAGAGCTTGCGTTCCTGTGGGGTAGAGAATGTCTGAAGATCCGGGAGAGCAGAGGGAGGAGAGGGAGGTCGGGTAGAGGTGGAGGATAAGAGGCAGGGAGCAAAGGGAAGGGGAAGTCGGGCAGCTGCCTTCGCAGCAGCATCAGCGCGTGCGTTTCCAGCAGAGATGGGATCAGTGCCCCCAGTGTGTGCAGGGCACTTACATACAGCAATTGCAGCTGGTAACAGAATTGCGTCGAGCAGATCAGCAACCTTATCATGATGCAAGATAGGTTTGCCATCAGATTTCAAAAACTTTCTGTGTTTCCACAGAGCACCAAAGTCATGTGTGACGCCAAAAGCGTATCTGGAGTCTGTGTAGATAGTAGGAGACTTCCCTTCAGCCAATTTACAGGCTTCGGTCAGTGCAATCAACTCCGCAGCCTGAGCAGAGTAATGTCCTGGCAAAGGGCCAGACTGTAAAACAGTATGAGAGGTGCAGACTGCATATCCAACCTGACAGTGGCCCGAAGCAGGGTCTCTAGAGGCGGAGCCATCAACAAAGAGAACGAGGTCACAGTTAGGAATTGGCACCTCCGATAGATCTGGGCGCGGAGTGCAAACCTGGTTCAAGACCGAAACACAGTTGTGAGGCTCGCCATCGTCAGGGCCTGGAAACAAAGTGGCTGGGTTAAGCACATTGCACCTTTTGACAGTGATGTTTGGCATTTCCAGTAGGATGGTGTTGTATCTAAGCCATCGGGCTGTAGAAAGATGCGATGTTTTTTGTTCCAAAAGGATCAAAGACACGGCATGAGGAACCAGCAGGGTGACATCAGAATAGCCAACAATGTCACGTGATGCCAGCACGGCTTTCTCTGCCGCAGCCACTGCTCGGAGGCATCGTGGGAGCCCCGCAGCGACTGGGTCAAGCTTAGCAGAGAAATAGGCTACAGGGCGTGGACGCCCTCCGTGATCCTGTAGAAGGACAGAGGTCATACAACCTGATTTCTCATCCACTGTTTGGGTGAAAGGTCGCGTAGGGTCAGGCAGACCCAAAGTAGGAGCCGACTGAAGAGCTAGTTTGAGGTCGGTGAACGCCTGTTCAGCCTCAGATGTCCACGTGAGGCGGGTGGTGGATGCAGAAGACGTCTGCATCAGAGCTCTAAGCGGAGCCTCCAAGACGGCGCAGTTAGGAATGAAATTCCTGCAATAAGAGCACATGCCTAAAAAGGACATAAGCTGTTTGTATGTGCACGGTTTAGGCAGGTTCTGAATAGCTTCAGCTCTTTTAGGTGAAATGGATTTCCCTTCAGCGGTGATGATGTGACCTAAGAAGGTAACTTCAGTCTGAACAAACTGTAATTTAGACAGACTTGCTTTGTGTCCAGCACCATGCAGGTGTTTCAGCAGCTTGATCGTATCTGCTTTGCAAGTTTCCTGATCCTCAGTGCAGATCATCAAGTCGTCAACGTACTGCAGCAGGGCGGTGCCTGGGGACAAGACAAGATCATCCAGGCTGTCTTTTAGTGCCATATTGTAGATGGTAGGGCTTTCTGAATACCCCTGGCACAGTCTGGTAAAAGTGTATGACTTTCCGTTGAATTCAAAAGCAAACCAGAATTGACTGTCTTTGTGGATGGGCACGCTGAAAAAAAGCATTGGCCAAATCAATTACTGAAAAAAATTTAGCCTTGGGCGGAACCTGAGAAAGAATTGTGTAGGGGTTCGGTACCGTAGGCGCGCGTGGTTGGACCGCCGCATTTACTGCTTGCAGATCCTGGACAAACCTCCATTCTGTTGGCTGTCCTTTGTCTCTGATTTTCTTAACTGGGAAGAGTGGAGTCCTCACTGGAGAGTTGTCACATGGGACAACGACTCCTGCTTTCAAAAGAGAGTTAAACACCGGTGTTATTCCTTCAATTGCTTCTCTCTTTAAAGGGTATTGCTGTTTGCATGGTCTGTAGTCAGATTTTGGCGTGATGACCACTGGGTCACATCCTTTGATCAAACCTACATCATATTTGTGTGTGGCCCACAGGGAAGCCGGAACTTCCTGTAAGGCTGGATACTGCGTCAGAGCGTCCTCTGACAAAAACACGTGGTGTGGAGTGTGTGTGTAATGTTGTGGTACCAAGTGCACTGTGCACTGCGCATGAAAGATAGACTGAAAAAGTTTTTTGTAAGCATGCAAAGTAGGTGAATACATCACATTCGGGTCGGAAGTCGTTTGCCAGTCTCCTTCCCGTTGACATCTGTCCACGAAAGGACCCAAGTCCTGCCATCTGTCTCCGTCATGTTTTGACAGAAGGACATGTGGATCTGCAGAATAAGCATCAACAAATCTCTCTTGTTCGTTAGTGAGAGAAATCGCAAGCGCAGACCTATGTTCATCCCAGAATAGAGAGGTTGAGGTCAGTTTGTCCGCATGTGTGTGTAACCATGATTTTTCAAACTCCTCATCAGGACCAGTGGACACATGTGCTGTACAAGACAGGTCAGATGCGTCTCTAAAGGTCGTATTCTGTGAGGAAACAAGCTGTCGAGCAGCCTGTATGAGGGCCTCAGTTACAGCCCCTCCCTTCAGCAGCCACTGATAAGAGTAGAGCAGCGGCTCTGAGCTGAAATTAGCACAAACAAAGGAATAATTATTCACATTGTCCGTGGTTGTGACCTGCACTCCCTCCGGAGTGGAAATCAGTGAAATACCTAAACTACACATGAGATCTCTTCCTAATAAATTTACTGGGCATAAGTTTGAAAGCAAAAATGAGTGTCTTGCCGTCTGATGTCGTGCAAGACAGAGGCACAGTAAGTTTTTCTTTTATTGTCTGGTATGTACAGTAATTATTATTACTTCTCTCTAATAGTCGTCTTCCCTTTAATAGTCATTTATAGTCTGTTTCAGTCAGTTTCAGTCTTCCTATAGTCTGGTTTTGTTTTTTTTTCCTACAGTCTGGCCAGACAAACCTATATTGTGCACAAATCTTTTTTAGAAACATGAAGGATTTTATTACTGAATTTGTTGCAAATTAAAATAGTTTAAACCCATCAGACTGTAAAGTCATGCAGCAGTTGTCATTTAGCTGTTTGTCATCATTTTAAAATCACTCTGTGGGATTCCTTTGAGCAAAAAGCGATTCTTCATTGCGAGCAGATAAGCATGAACATGAATTTGAGCGTGTATCAGCTGTAAGCGTGTTTCTTCATTGCGTGTATGAATGTGTGTGTGTTTTTGCGGTACCGTCTTGTACGTCACGTGAAAAGGAACCGTCACCTTCCTCCTTCCCCAACCATCAGTCTGATGTGAGCGCCAGTGGGTGAAGCCTTTCGATGGGACAGTTGTTCCTCGATGACAGACCTTTCCTGCATCCTCAGATGCAGCTCTTTTGGGCCGATCACGTCTGAAGCCTCTCCTGTTGTTTCAACCAGTGTCTGTGTCAGAGCACGTCTTCTCTGCTGTTGCTCTGTCCTTGTTTTCCTTTGCTGATTGTCATAAGCAGGTGTCTGTCAGACACACACGCTTGTAGTAGCTGGTTCATCTGATGAGCCCAGAACGTGATGGCTGCAGACGTTGTGGGAGTCGCTGAGGCGTCCATGCTGTGGTCTGTGTCCTCCAGCTGCTGTGGTGTCAGAGCTTCCACCCTGTTCTGGTTGTTGGTTGGCGCTTCTTCTCCTTCGGTTCTTCTGCTGATGGTGGGAAAGGAGTCCAGATCCGGATTTACCCTCATCGCGCTCAGTTCTGCATTAGAATAGAGAGCAGAAAGAATGGGAGCATTTGCTCTTGACATGATATGTGTGTGGTGTGTGTATAGTGGCGGTGTGTGAGCCTCCACAGAGTTGTTATCTTTTCTGCCAGCTACGTCACCACTTTTGTCCTTTCTCCCTTCTTTTGGCATTTCTCTCTTTCCCTGCGTTCTGATTCTTGAACCCAAAACTCAAGGCATCTGTTGTTTAATTCAATTTCTTCTAAGGTTTTAACTTTGATCGTTCTACTTTTACGGAGCTGTTTCTCCTTCTCTTCTAATTTTTCTTTTAAAGCGCGTATGTCCTTCACACTGAGTGATCCACCTTCTTGAAACCCATAATGTTTTGTCCAGTCGTGAAGACATGACACGCACTCATCACCATATTTACGTCTCGTTAATTTTGTAATGCTGCAGTCTGGTGGTGGAGACTTAGATTGCCCCGAACCCATCTTTCAGAGTCCCGGCGGTTTCCTGCCTTAGATTTTTATGTGTTCCGGCCGGAACCTTTTTTCGAAATTTCTCTTCCACGGACGTCTCCGTAGAAAGGGAACCGCTCAGATCAGCGACAGGGTTCTCGGAAGTGGTCCCTCACCGTCAGGCCCCTCTAAGACCCGGGTCCCTCGTATCTCAAAACCACTTCCCCCTGCAAACGCGCTCCATATTTCAGAAGCCGTCTTTTATTTCCTTGTCCACACCCTTTGGACTGCGCTCAGATCTGCACACTGGTCTGTATCCTCAATACAGACAAAACAAGCTCGGTCCCACGAGCCAACCCTTAGCAACCACCGTCTCGACCACCAGGGCAGACTTTGACCTAATTAATTTTACCCGAATATTAAATTTAAAATAAAAAAAAATATATATAATATTTTTGGATGTTTTCAGCCAAATAGTCGTTTTAGAAATATTATTATCTCTAGTCCTAATTATATTTTTCTTTTGTCGTTGTTTGTTTTAGTCTAGTTGCAGATGTTTTAGAATTAATTGTTATTTGCCTTACTTTCCCTAAACCAAATGATCAGAACCAAGTAAACCCCGAATAACTGAAACCAATTTCAAACCCGATCTGTTTTTTTTTTTTTTTTTTCTTCAACAAGTCGCAACAAAACGGAATCTCTCTCACCGGGCCGAGTAGAGGTTGGATTTTGTGTTCGTTGGATTTTTGAGTTCGTTGGATCTCGTCAGAGGCGATCCAGACGGGTGAGCAGTCCTCCCACTCAGAACAGCTGTAGAGGTTTGGAGGCTGAGCGACCCTAGTCCTCAGGACCGCCGTCCCTGGTCACACCGTCCAGACGACCTGCAGCGGATCCTGTTCGTAGACGCCAATTTCTGTGGTGGAAATTTTCCATAAAGAAGTAGATGAGAGAGAGTTGTCCTTTTTGTGCGATTTATTGAAATAATAAAGAAAATAAAAATAATGGGGAAAGCAAATCAAAAAGAAAAGAAAACCAGCTGGGGAGATCAGTGCACACACCACGAAGGTGTGATGCAAAGAGCCCACGATCCTCAAGTTGCTTCTGCCTTTTAACCTTTTTCCCTGGACCTGGTGGAATCTCCTTATCACACTGTGGGTGAAGATGTTCATATTACACAGGGAATAAACAAGGCTACAGCCTTGGGTCTGGTGAGGCATCAGACAGAAAGGAGCCTGAGCCCAGGGTTAAAAGGCAGACTCAGGCCATGAACAATCGGTCACCTTGAGAGGGAGATAGATTGTCTGTCTGAGAATGCTCAGTTCTGGGTCTAATCAACAAGTACAGAATGCATGGTCACTATGCAGAGTCAGAAATGAACCCAAGAAGCATTAAAGTACAATTTTTCCATTACAATATGGTACTCTATTAATGACTGATCTCTACACAAAGTGAATGAAAGCAATGTGCAGCGTGTGGATATCACTTCTGAAGTAAAAGTAGGAAGGAAGTAACAAATGTATTTTTTGCTACACAACAGTTGTGTATTTAAAGAAAGTTGTTCCCTGAACGGGAATCGAACCCGGGCCGCGGCGGTGAGAGCACCGAATCCTAGCCACTAGACCACCAGGGACTGTTTTTTTAGCCCAAAAACCTGCCTTGCAGGCAGTTGGCCAGATAATTGGTTAATCAGGTCACTGCCTGCATGTTTACGTACTGGACCGGCTGTGCATTGGAATTCACAGGCCAGGATGCGGACAAGCACATGAACACCCTGGCTGGCGCACCAGGGCTGTCACTTTCTTATGATATATCATTTACATGGCTAAAAACAACTCAAACTCTATGATGAGAACATATTTGGTTAATGAGATATGGTACTCTATTAATGACTGATCTCTACACAAAGTGAATAAAAGCAATGTGCAGCGTGTGGATATCACTTCTGAAGTAAAAGTAGGAAGGAAGTAACAAATGTATTTTTTGCTACACAACAGTTGTGTATGTAAAGAAAGTTGTTCCCTGACCGGGAATCAAACCCGGGCCGCGGCGGTGAGAGCGCCGAATCCTAGCCACTAGATCACCAGGGACCGTTTTTTAAGCCCAAAAACCTGCCTTGCAGGCAGTTTGCCAGATAATTGGTTAATCAGGTCACTGCCTGCATGTTTACGTACTGGACCGGCTGTGCATTAGGATTCACAGGCCAGGATGCGGACAAGCACATGAACAGCCTGGCTTGCGCACCATGGCTGTCACTTTCTTAGGATATATCATTTACATGGCTAAAAACAATTCAAACCCTATAATGAAAACATATTTGGTTAATGAGATATGGTACTCTATTAATGACTGATCTCTACACAAAGTGAATGAAAGCAATGTGCAGCGTGTGGAGATCACTTATGGAGTAAAAGTAGTAAAAGAATTTAATTAAGGAAGTAACAAATGTATTTTTTGCTACACAACAGGTGTGTATGTAAAGAAATCTGTTCCCTGACCGGGAATCGAACCCGGGCCCAAGGGTGAAAGCGCCGAATCCTAGCCACTAGACCACCAGGGACTGTTTTTTCAGCCCAAAAACCTGCCTTGCAGGCAGTTTGCCAGATAATTGGTCAATCAGGTCACTGCCCATCATGGTTTTAGTTGCATGTTCATGTACTTGTACCGGCTCTGCATTGGAATTCACAGGCCAGGATGCGGACAAGCACATGAACATCCTGGCTGGCGCACCAGGGCTGTCACTTTCTTAGGATATTACATTTACATGGCTAAAAACAACTCAAACTCTATGATGAGAACATATTTGGTGCATGAGGTATGGTATTCTATTAATGACTGAACTTTACACAAAGCGAATGAAAGTAATGAACAGCATGTGGCCATCATTTCTGAAGTAAAAGTAGTATAAAAATTTAATTAGGGAAGTAACAAATATATTTATTGTTACACAACAGTTGTGTATGTAAAGAAAGGTGTTCCCTGACCGGGAATCGAACCCAGGCCGCGGCGGTGAGAGCGCCGAATCCTAGCCACTAGACCACCAGGGACTGTTTTTTTAGCCCAAAAACCTGTCTTGCAGACAGTTTGTCCGATATTTGGTTAATCAGGTCACTGCTTGCATGTTTACGTACTGGACCGGCTGTGCAATGGAATTCACAGGCCAGGATGCGGACAAGCACTTGAACACCCTGGCTGGCGCACCAGGGCTGTCACTTTCGTAGGATATATCATTTACATGGCTAAAAACAACTCAAACTCTATGATGAGAACATATTTGGTTAATGAGATATGGTACTCTATTAATGACTGATCTCTACACAAAGTAAATGAAAGCAATGTGCACCGTGTGGATATCACTTCTGAAGTAAAAGTACATGTAGGAAGGAAGTAACAAATGTATTTTTTGCTACACAACAGTTGTGTATGTAAAGAAAGTTGTTCCCTGACCGGGAATCGAACCCAGGCCGCGGCGGTGAGAGCGCCGAATCCTAGCCACTAGACCACCAGGTACTGTTTTTTTAGCCCAAAAACCTGCCTTGCAGGCAGTTGGCCAGATAATTGGTTAATCAGGTCACTGCCTGCATGTTTACGTACTGGACCGGCTGTGCAATGGAATTCACAGGCCAGGATGCGGACAAGCACTTGAACACCCTGGCTGGCGCAACAGGGCTGTCACTTTTGTAGGATATATCATTTACATGGCTAAAAACAACTCAAACTCTATGATGAGAACATATTTGGTTAATGAGATATGGTACTCTATTAATGACTGATCTCTACACAAAGTGAATGAAAGCAATGTGCAGCGTGTGGATATCACTTCTGAAGTAAAAGTACATGTAGGAAGGAAGTAACAAATGTATTTTTTGCTACACAACAGTTGTGTATGTAAAGAAAGTTGTTCCCTGAACGGGAATCGAACCCCGGTCGCGGCGGTGAGAGCATCGAATCCTAGCCACTAGACCACCAGGGACTGTTTTTTTAGCCCGAAAACCTGCCTTGCAGGCAGTTTGTCCGATATTTGGTTAATCAGGTCACTGCCTGCATGTTTACGTACTGGACCGGCTGTCCATTGGAATTTACAGGCCAGGATGCGGACAAGCACATGAACAGCCTGGCTGGCGCACCATGGCTGACACTTTCTTAGGATATATCATTTACATTGCTAAAAACAACTCAAACTCTATGATGAGAACATATTTGGTTAATGAGATATGGTACTCCATTAATGACTGATCTCTACACAAAGTGAATGAAAGCAATGTGCAGCGTGTGGAGATCACTTCTGGAGTAAAAGTAGTATAAGAATTTAATTAAGGAAGTAACAAATGTATTTTTTGCTACACAACAGTTGTGTATGTAAAGAAAGTTGTTCCCTGACCGGGAATCGAACCCAGGCCGCGGCGGTGAGAGCGCCGAATCCTAGCCACTAGACCACCAGGGACTGTTTTTTTAGCCCAAAAACCTGTCTTGCAGACAGTTTGTCCGATATTTGGTTAATCAGGTCACTGCTTGCATGTTTACGTACTGGACCGGCTGTGCAATGGAATTCACAGGCCAGGATGCGGACAAGCACTTGAACACCCTGGCTGGCGCACCAGGGCTGTCACTTTCGTAGGATATATCATTTACATGGCTAAAAACAACTCAAACTCTATGATGAGAACATATTTGGTTAATGAGATATGGTACTCTATTAATGACTGATCTCTACACAAAGTGAATGAAAGCAATGTGCAGCGTGTGGATATCACTTCTGAAGTAAAAGTACATGTAGGAAGGAAGTAACAAATGTATTTTTTGCTACACAACAGTTGTGTATGTAAAGAAAGTTGTTCCCTGAACGGGAATCGAACCCCGGTCGCGGCGGTGAGAGCATCGAATCCTAGCCACTAGACCACCAGGGACTGTTTTTTTAGCCCAAAATCCTGTCTTGCAGGCAGTTTGTCCGATATTTGGTTAATCAGGTCACTGCTTGCATGTTTACGTACTGGACCGGCTGTGCAATGGAATTCACAGGCCAGGATGCGGACAAGCACTTGAACACCCTGGCTGGCGCACCATGGCTGTCACTTTCGCAGGATATATCATTTACATGGCTAAAACAACTCAAACTCTATGATGAGAACATATTTGGTTAATGAGATATGTGTGGTGGAAATTTTCCATAAAGAAGTAGATGAGAGAGAGTTGTCCTTTTTGTGCGATTTATTGAAATAATAAAGAAAATAAAAATAATGGGGAAAGCAAATCAAAAAGAAAAGAAAACCAGCTGGGGAGATCAGTGCACACACCACGAAGGTGTGATGCAAAGAGCCCACGATCCTCAAGTTGCTTCTGCCTTTTAACCTTTTTCCCTGGACCTGGTGGAATCTCCTTATCACACTGTGGGTGAAGATGTTCATATTACACAGGGAATAAACAAGGCTACAGCCTTGGGTCTGGTGAGGCATCAGACAGAAAGGAGCCTGAGCCCAGGGTTAAAAGGCAGACTCAGGCCATGAACAATCGGTCACCTTGAGAGGGAGATAGATTGTCTGTCTGAGAATGCTCAGTTCTGGGTCTAATCAACAAGTACAGAATGCATGGTCACTATGCAGAGTCAGAAATGAACCCAAGAAGCATTAAAGTACAATTTTTCCATTACATTTCCCCCCTTTTGATTACACATTAATCAAACATTAAAACAGTAAAAATTGTCAATCGTGGCATTCATTCTATAGTAATAAAGCATTCTTTAAAAATGAATTAAATGTATTGCTTATAAAAATGTAAATGGCGTAGGGATAAAAGATTGTGAGCTGTTTTTGTGGGTAGTTATACTAGAATAACCCTTGTGTATGAGCTTTGGAAAGACAGGGACATAAGCCTATAATCAATCAGATCACGTTCAGTCAAGCAAAAATAGGAAGAGGGTTATATGTTGATTTAAACTATTGTGGCGTCAGTCTCTGTGTCACTACCATCATCATCGGAGTCATCTTTGTGGTCCTCGTTGTCAACATCATCCTCTACAGAGTCAGCATCAGAATCAATGAGTGAATCGGTGTCCGGATTCCTGAATGTAGTGCATTGTGTCAGTGGAAGATAAAAATTTGTGTGAAAGTGTGAATCAAGTGGGAGCATAAAATGCTTTGTTTAAGAATATTGGATGAAAATCACAGAGAGGTATACATGTAAATCAATCACATAATTTAGAGCAAATATTAGAGTAACATATCAAAAACAACAGGGTCACAATCAATGTCTTCTTCTTCCTGTTGAACAGTAGCGTTAGATTGTTTCCAACCTGTTTGTTGACACCTTGACAGTTCGTTGGGGTTCTTCAGGTTGTGATCAGCTGATCACAGAGACACCTGGGATTCGTTATCACCTCCAGGTTTCCTTCCAATGTCGTCTGAGTCACTGTCACTCCCGTGATGTGAAGAGTCTACACGTCGTCCAGCGTCGGCAACTCAAGGCTGCTCGTGTGTGTGTTTTCCCAGGAGCGTGTGTGTAGATGTATGGTCTGATAGTGTGATTCATCGGCGCAGCTTCAGGCGGCGCTTGGCTCACACCTTTAGCTGAACGGTCAACGCAGCCTCGCCTCAGTGCGTGTGTGAGCACAGCGAGGGTCGTCCTTCTCAATTCTTTTCGACAGTGGTGGTTTTCTCGTGTGGTGTAGATGGAGATGGAGGGTCGTCTGTCGGATCCGGGACCTTCCTGCAGTGGCTGGAGTGGATCCAAGTCGCTCTTTCTGCGATCTTCACAGCCGGGCGCATGTCATACATGCTTCACAGTATTTTTGTGCATAGATTGAAAATCCCTTAGTGTACCAATGTTTTGTAAGAGCATCTAACATTCCCCCCTTTGATACATGGTCTAGTCCATGTGTCAACTTCGCGAAATGAGGGAAAAAGTGTTTAGGTAGGCAAGGTTTGCCGTCGGGCCCATACCAAACGCCATGGCTACTGGTGGCGCCATTCGTCAGCCAGAGCTTGCGTTCCTGTGGGGTAGAGAATGTCTGAAGATCCGGGAGAGCAGAGGGAGGAGAGGGAGGTCGGGTAGAGGTGGAGGATAAGAGGCAGGGAGCAAAGGGAAGGGGAAGTCGGGCAGCTGCCTTCGCAGCAGCATCAGCGCGTGCGTTTCCAGCAGAGATGGGATCAGTGCCCCCAGTGTGTGCAGGGCACTTACATACAGCAATTGCAGCTGGTAACAGAATTGCGTCGAGCAGATCAGCAACCTTATCATGATGCAAGATAGGTTTGCCATCAGATTTCAAAAACTTTCTGTGTTTCCACAGAGCACCAAAGTCATGTGTGACGCCAAAAGCGTATCTGGAGTCTGTGTAGATAGTAGGAGACTTCCCTTCAGCCAATTTACAGGCTTCGGTCAGTGCAATCAACTCCGCAGCCTGAGCAGAGTAATGTCCTGGCAAAGGGCCAGACTGTAAAACAGTATGAGAGGTGCAGACTGCATATCCAACCTGACAGTGGCCCGAAGCAGGGTCTCTAGAGGCGGAGCCATCAACAAAGAGAACGAGGTCACAGTTAGGAATTGGCACCTCCGATAGATCTGGGCGCGGAGTGCAAACCTGGTTCAAGACCGAAACACAGTTGTGAGGCTCGCCATCGTCAGGGCCTGGAAACAAAGTGGCTGGGTTAAGCACATTGCACCTTTTGACAGTGATGTTTGGCATTTCCAGTAGGATGGTGTTGTATCTAAGCCATCGGGCTGTAGAAAGATGCGATGTTTTTTGTTCCAAAAGGATCAAAGACACGGCATGAGGAACCAGCAGGGTGACATCAGAATAGCCAACAATGTCACGTGATGCCAGCACGGCTTTCTCTGCCGCAGCCACTGCTCGGAGGCATCGTGGGAGCCCCGCAGCGACTGGGTCAAGCTTAGCAGAGAAATAGGCTACAGGGCGTGGACGCCCTCCGTGATCCTGTAGAAGGACAGAGGTCATACAACCTGATTTCTCATCCACTGTTTGGGTGAAAGGTCGCGTAGGGTCAGGCAGACCCAAAGTAGGAGCCGACTGAAGAGCTAGTTTGAGGTCGGTGAACGCCTGTTCAGCCTCAGATGTCCACGTGAGGCGGGTGGTGGATGCAGAAGACGTCTGCATCAGAGCTCTAAGCGGAGCCTCCAAGACGGCGCAGTTAGGAATGAAATTCCTGCAATAAGAGCACATGCCTAAAAAGGACATAAGCTGTTTGTATGTGCACGGTTTAGGCAGGTTCTGAATAGCTTCAGCTCTTTTAGGTGAAATGGATTTCCCTTCAGCGGTGATGATGTGACCTAAGAAGGTAACTTCAGTCTGAACAAACTGTAATTTAGACAGACTTGCTTTGTGTCCAGCACCATGCAGGTGTTTCAGCAGCTTGATCGTATCTGCTTTGCAAGTTTCCTGATCCTCAGTGCAGATCATCAAGTCGTCAACGTACTGCAGCAGGGCGGTGCCTGGGGACAAGACAAGATCATCCAGGCTGTCTTTTAGTGCCATATTGTAGATGGTAGGGCTTTCTGAATACCCCTGGCACAGTCTGGTAAAAGTGTATGACTTTCCGTTGAATTCAAAAGCAAACCAGAATTGACTGTCTTTGTGGATGGGCACGCTGAAAAAAAGCATTGGCCAAATCAATTACTGAAAAAAATTTAGCCTTGGGCGGAACCTGAGAAAGAATTGTGTAGGGGTTCGGTACCGTAGGCGCGCGTGGTTGGACCGCCGCATTTACTGCTTGCAGATCCTGGACAAACCTCCATTCTGTTGGCTGTCCTTTGTCTCTGATTTTCTTAACTGGGAAGAGTGGAGTCCTCACTGGAGAGTTGTCACATGGGACAACGACTCCTGCTTTCAAAAGAGAGTTAAACACCGGTGTTATTCCTTCAATTGCTTCTCTCTTTAAAGGGTATTGCTGTTTGCATGGTCTGTAGTCAGATTTTGGCGTGATGACCACTGGGTCACATCCTTTGATCAAACCTACATCATATTTGTGTGTGGCCCACAGGGAAGCCGGAACTTCCTGTAAGGCTGGATACTGCGTCAGAGCGTCCTCTGACAAAAACACGTGGTGTGGAGTGTGTGTGTAATGTTGTGGTACCAAGTGCACTGTGCACTGCGCATGAAAGATAGACTGAAAAAGTTTTTTGTAAGCATGCAAAGTAGGTGAATACATCACATTCGGGTCGGAAGTCGTTTGCCAGTCTCCTTCCCGTTGACATCTGTCCACGAAAGGACCCAAGTCCTGCCATCTGTCTCCGTCATGTTTTGACAGAAGGACATGTGGATCTGCAGAATAAGCATCAACAAATCTCTCTTGTTCGTTAGTGAGAGAAATCGCAAGCGCAGACCTATGTTCATCCCAGAATAGAGAGGTTGAGGTCAGTTTGTCCGCATGTGTGTGTAACCATGATTTTTCAAACTCCTCATCAGGACCAGTGGACACATGTGCTGTACAAGACAGGTCAGATGCGTCTCTAAAGGTCGTATTCTGTGAGGAAACAAGCTGTCGAGCAGCCTGTATGAGGGCCTCAGTTACAGCCCCTCCCTTCAGCAGCCACTGATAAGAGTAGAGCAGCGGCTCTGAGCTGAAATTAGCACAAACAAAGGAATAATTATTCACATTGTCCGTGGTTGTGACCTGCACTCCCTCCGGAGTGGAAATCAGTGAAATACCTAAACTACACATGAGATCTCTTCCTAATAAATTTACTGGGCATAAGTTTGAAAGCAAAAATGAGTGTCTTGCCGTCTGATGTCGTGCAAGACAGAGGCACAGTAAGTTTTTCTTTTATTGTCTGGTATGTACAGTAATTATTATTACTTCTCTCTAATAGTCGTCTTCCCTTTAATAGTCATTTATAGTCTGTTTCAGTCAGTTTCAGTCTTCCTATAGTCTGGTTTTGTTTTTTTTTCCTACAGTCTGGCCAGACAAACCTATATTGTGCACAAATCTTTTTTAGAAACATGAAGGATTTTATTACTGAATTTGTTGCAAATTAAAATAGTTTAAACCCATCAGACTGTAAAGTCATGCAGCAGTTGTCATTTAGCTGTTTGTCATCATTTTAAAATCACTCTGTGGGATTCCTTTGAGCAAAAAGCGATTCTTCATTGCGAGCAGATAAGCATGAACATGAATTTGAGCGTGTATCAGCTGTAAGCGTGTTTCTTCATTGCGTGTATGAATGTGTGTGTGTTTTTGCGGTACCGTCTTGTACGTCACGTGAAAAGGAACCGTCACCTTCCTCCTTCCCCAACCATCAGTCTGATGTGAGCGCCAGTGGGTGAAGCCTTTCGATGGGACAGTTGTTCCTCGATGACAGACCTTTCCTGGATCCTCAGATGCAGCTCTTTTGGGCCGATCACGTCTGAAGCCTCTCCTGTTGTTTCAACCAGTGTCTGTGTCAGAGCACGTCTTCTCTGCTGTTGCTCTGTCCTTGTTTTCCTTTGCTGATTGTCATAAGCAGGTGTCTGTCAGACACACACGCTTGTAGTAGCTGGTTCATCTGATGAGCCCAGAACGTGATGGCTGCAGACGTTGTGGGAGTCGCTGAGGCGTCCATGCTGTGGTCTGTGTCCTCCAGCTGCTGTGGTGTCAGAGCTTCCACCCTGTTCTGGTTGTTGGTTGGCGCTTCTTCTCCTTCGGTTCTTCTGCTGATGGTGGGAAAGGAGTCCAGATCCGGATTTACCCTCATCGCGCTCAGTTCTGCATTAGAATAGAGAGCAGAAAGAATGGGAGCATTTGCTCTTGACATGATATGTGTGTGGTGTGTGTATAGTGGCGGTGTGTGAGCCTCCACAGAGTTGTTATCTTTTCTGCCAGCTACGTCACCACTTTTGTCCTTTCTCCCTTCTTTTGGCATTTCTCTCTTTCCCTGCGTTCTGATTCTTGAACCCAAAACTCAAGGCATCTGTTGTTTAATTCAATTTCTTCTAAGGTTTTAACTTTGATCGTTCTACTTTTACGGAGCTGTTTCTCCTTCTCTTCTAATTTTTCTTTTAAAGCGCGTATGTCCTTCACACTGAGTGATCCACCTTCTTGAAACCCATAATGTTTTGTCCAGTCGTGAAGACATGACACGCACTCATCACCATATTTACGTCTCGTTAATTTTGTAATGCTGCAGTCTGGTGGTGGAGACTTAGATTGCCCCGAACCCATCTTTCAGAGTCCCGGCGGTTTCCTGCCTTAGATTTTTATGTGTTCCGGCCGGAACCTTTTTTCGAAATTTCTCTTCCACGGACGTCTCCGTAGAAAGGGAACCGCTCAGATCAGCGACAGGGTTCTCGGAAGTGGTCCCTCACCGTCAGGCCCCTCTAAGACCCGGGTCCCTCGTATCTCAAAACCACTTCCCCCTGCAAACGCGCTCCATATTTCAGAAGCCGTCTTTTATTTCCTTGTCCACACCCTTTGGACTGCGCTCAGATCTGCACACTGGTCTGTATCCTCAATACAGACAAAACAAGCTCGGTCCCACGAGCCAACCCTTAGCAACCACCGTCTCGACCACCAGGGCAGACTTTGACCTAATTAATTTTACCCGAATATTAAATTTAAAATAAAAAAAAATATATATAATATTTTTGGATGTTTTCAGCCAAATAGTCGTTTTAGAAATATTATTATCTCTAGTCCTAATTATATTTTTCTTTTGTCGTTGTTTGTTTTAGTCTAGTTGCAGATGTTTTAGAATTAATTGTTATTTGCCTTACTTTCCCTAAACCAAATGATCAGAACCAAGTAAACCCCGAATAACTGAAACCAATTTCAAACCCGATCTGTTTTTTTTTTTTTTTTTTCTTCAACAAGTCGCAACAAAACGGAATCTCTCTCACCGGGCCGAGTAGAGGTTGGATTTTGTGTTCGTTGGATTTTTGAGTTCGTTGGATCTCGTCAGAGGCGATCCAGACGGGTGAGCAGTCCTCCCACTCAGAACAGCTGTAGAGGTTTGGAGGCTGAGCGACCCTAGTCCTCAGGACCGCCGTCCCTGGTCACACCGTCCAGACGACCTGCAGCGGATCCTGTTCGTAGACGCCAATTTCTGTGGTGGAAATTTTCCATAAAGAAGTAGATGAGAGAGAGTTGTCCTTTTTGTGCGATTTATTGAAATAATAAAGAAAATAAAAATAATGGGGAAAGCAAATCAAAAAGAAAAGAAAACCAGCTGGGGAGATCAGTGCACACACCACGAAGGTGTGATGCAAAGAGCCCACGATCCTCAAGTTGCTTCTGCCTTTTAACCTTTTTCCCTGGACCTGGTGGAATCTCCTTATCACACTGTGGGTGAAGATGTTCATATTACACAGGGAATAAACAAGGCTACAGCCTTGGGTCTGGTGAGGCATCAGACAGAAAGGAGCCTGAGCCCAGGGTTAAAAGGCAGACTCAGGCCATGAACAATCGGTCACCTTGAGAGGGAGATAGATTGTCTGTCTGAGAATGCTCAGTTCTGGGTCTAATCAACAAGTACAGAATGCATGGTCACTATGCAGAGTCAGAAATGAACCCAAGAAGCATTAAAGTACAATTTTTCCATTACAATATGGTACTCTATTAATGACTGATCTCTACACAAAGTGAATGAAAGCAATGTGCAGCGTGTGGATATCACTTCTGAAGTAAAAGTAGGAAGGAAGTAACAAATGTATTTTTTGCTACACAACAGTTGTGTATTTAAAGAAAGTTGTTCCCTGAACGGGAATCGAACCCGGGCCGCGGCGGTGAGAGCACCGAATCCTAGCCACTAGACCACCAGGGACTGTTTTTTTAGCCCAAAAACCTGCCTTGCAGGCAGTTGGCCAGATAATTGGTTAATCAGGTCACTGCCTGCATGTTTACGTACTGGACCGGCTGTGCATTGGAATTCACAGGCCAGGATGCGGACAAGCACATGAACACCCTGGCTGGCGCACCAGGGCTGTCACTTTCTTATGATATATCATTTACATGGCTAAAAACAACTCAAACTCTATGATGAGAACATATTTGGTTAATGAGATATGGTACTCTATTAATGACTGATCTCTACACAAAGTGAATAAAAGCAATGTGCAGCGTGTGGATATCACTTCTGAAGTAAAAGTAGGAAGGAAGTAACAAATGTATTTTTTGCTACACAACAGTTGTGTATGTAAAGAAAGTTGTTCCCTGACCGGGAATCAAACCCGGGCCGCGGCGGTGAGAGCGCCGAATCCTAGCCACTAGATCACCAGGGACCGTTTTTTAAGCCCAAAAACCTGCCTTGCAGGCAGTTTGCCAGATAATTGGTTAATCAGGTCACTGCCTGCATGTTTACGTACTGGACCGGCTGTGCATTAGGATTCACAGGCCAGGATGCGGACAAGCACATGAACAGCCTGGCTTGCGCACCATGGCTGTCACTTTCTTAGGATATATCATTTACATGGCTAAAAACAATTCAAACCCTATAATGAAAACATATTTGGTTAATGAGATATGGTACTCTATTAATGACTGATCTCTACACAAAGTGAATGAAAGCAATGTGCAGCGTGTGGAGATCACTTATGGAGTAAAAGTAGTAAAAGAATTTAATTAAGGAAGTAACAAATGTATTTTTTGCTACACAACAGGTGTGTATGTAAAGAAATCTGTTCCCTGACCGGGAATCGAACCCGGGCCCAAGGGTGAAAGCGCCGAATCCTAGCCACTAGACCACCAGGGACTGTTTTTTCAGCCCAAAAACCTGCCTTGCAGGCAGTTTGCCAGATAATTGGTCAATCAGGTCACTGCCCATCATGGTTTTAGTTGCATGTTCATGTACTTGTACCGGCTCTGCATTGGAATTCACAGGCCAGGATGCGGACAAGCACATGAACATCCTGGCTGGCGCACCAGGGCTGTCACTTTCTTAGGATATTACATTTACATGGCTAAAAACAACTCAAACTCTATGATGAGAACATATTTGGTGCATGAGGTATGGTATTCTATTAATGACTGAACTTTACACAAAGCGAATGAAAGTAATGAACAGCATGTGGCCATCATTTCTGAAGTAAAAGTAGTATAAAAATTTAATTAGGGAAGTAACAAATATATTTATTGTTACACAACAGTTGTGTATGTAAAGAAAGGTGTTCCCTGACCGGGAATCGAACCCAGGCCGCGGCGGTGAGAGCGCCGAATCCTAGCCACTAGACCACCAGGGACTGTTTTTTTAGCCCAAAAACCTGTCTTGCAGACAGTTTGTCCGATATTTGGTTAATCAGGTCACTGCTTGCATGTTTACGTACTGGACCGGCTGTGCAATGGAATTCACAGGCCAGGATGCGGACAAGCACTTGAACACCCTGGCTGGCGCACCAGGGCTGTCACTTTCGTAGGATATATCATTTACATGGCTAAAAACAACTCAAACTCTATGATGAGAACATATTTGGTTAATGAGATATGGTACTCTATTAATGACTGATCTCTACACAAAGTAAATGAAAGCAATGTGCACCGTGTGGATATCACTTCTGAAGTAAAAGTACATGTAGGAAGGAAGTAACAAATGTATTTTTTGCTACACAACAGTTGTGTATGTAAAGAAAGTTGTTCCCTGACCGGGAATCGAACCCAGGCCGCGGCGGTGAGAGCGCCGAATCCTAGCCACTAGACCACCAGGTACTGTTTTTTTAGCCCAAAAACCTGCCTTGCAGGCAGTTGGCCAGATAATTGGTTAATCAGGTCACTGCCTGCATGTTTACGTACTGGACCGGCTGTGCAATGGAATTCACAGGCCAGGATGCGGACAAGCACTTGAACACCCTGGCTGGCGCAACAGGGCTGTCACTTTTGTAGGATATATCATTTACATGGCTAAAAACAACTCAAACTCTATGATGAGAACATATTTGGTTAATGAGATATGGTACTCTATTAATGACTGATCTCTACACAAAGTGAATGAAAGCAATGTGCAGCGTGTGGATATCACTTCTGAAGTAAAAGTACATGTAGGAAGGAAGTAACAAATGTATTTTTTGCTACACAACAGTTGTGTATGTAAAGAAAGTTGTTCCCTGAACGGGAATCGAACCCCGGTCGCGGCGGTGAGAGCATCGAATCCTAGCCACTAGACCACCAGGGACTGTTTTTTTAGCCCGAAAACCTGCCTTGCAGGCAGTTTGTCCGATATTTGGTTAATCAGGTCACTGCCTGCATGTTTACGTACTGGACCGGCTGTCCATTGGAATTTACAGGCCAGGATGCGGACAAGCACATGAACAGCCTGGCTGGCGCACCATGGCTGACACTTTCTTAGGATATATCATTTACATTGCTAAAAACAACTCAAACTCTATGATGAGAACATATTTGGTTAATGAGATATGGTACTCCATTAATGACTGATCTCTACACAAAGTGAATGAAAGCAATGTGCAGCGTGTGGAGATCACTTCTGGAGTAAAAGTAGTATAAGAATTTAATTAAGGAAGTAACAAATGTATTTTTTGCTACACAACAGTTGTGTATGTAAAGAAAGTTGTTCCCTGACCGGGAATCGAACCCAGGCCGCGGCGGTGAGAGCGCCGAATCCTAGCCACTAGACCACCAGGGACTGTTTTTTTAGCCCAAAAACCTGTCTTGCAGACAGTTTGTCCGATATTTGGTTAATCAGGTCACTGCTTGCATGTTTACGTACTGGACCGGCTGTGCAATGGAATTCACAGGCCAGGATGCGGACAAGCACTTGAACACCCTGGCTGGCGCACCAGGGCTGTCACTTTCGTAGGATATATCATTTACATGGCTAAAAACAACTCAAACTCTATGATGAGAACATATTTGGTTAATGAGATATGGTACTCTATTAATGACTGATCTCTACACAAAGTGAATGAAAGCAATGTGCAGCGTGTGGATATCACTTCTGAAGTAAAAGTACATGTAGGAAGGAAGTAACAAATGTATTTTTTGCTACACAACAGTTGTGTATGTAAAGAAAGTTGTTCCCTGACCGGGAATCAAACCCAGGCCGCAGCGGTGAGAGCGCCGAATCCTAGCCACTAGACCACCAGGTACTGTTTTTTTAGCCCAAAAACCTGCCTTGCAGGCAGTTGGCCAGATAATTGGTTAATCAGGTCACTGCCTGCATGTTTACGTACTGGACCGGCTGTCCATTGGAATTTACAGGCCAGGATGCGGACAAGCACATGAACATCCTGGCTGGCGCACCATGGCTGTCACTTTCTTAGGATATATCATTTACATGGTTAAAAACAACTCAAACTCTATAATGAAAACATATTTGGTTAATGAGATATGGTACTCTATTAATGACTGATCTCTACACAAAGTGAATGAAAGCAATGTGCAGCGTGTGGATATCACTTCTGAAGTAAAAGTACATGTAGAAAGGAAGTAACACATGTATTTTTTGCTACACAACAGTTGTGTATGTAAAGAAAGTTGTTCCCTGACCGGGAATCGAACCCAGGCCGCGGCGGTGAGAGCGCCAAATCCTAGCCACTAGACCAACAGGGACTGTTTTTTTAGCCCAAAAACCTGCCTTGCAGGCAGTTGGCCAGATAATTGGTTAATCAGGTCACTGCCTGCATGTTTACGTACTGGACCGGCTGTGCAATGGAATTCACAGGCCAGGATGCGGACAAGCACTTGAACACCCTGGCTGGCGCACCAGGGCTGTCACTTTCGTAGGATATATCATTTACATGGCTAAAAACAACTCAAACTCTATGATGAGAACATATTTGGTTAATGAGATATGGTACTCTATTAATGACTGATCTCTACACAAAGTGAATGAAAGCAATGTGCAGCGTGTGGATATCACTTCTGAAGTAAAAGTACATGTAGGAAGGAAGTAACAAATGTATTTTTTGCTACACAACAGTTGTGTATGTAAAGAAAGTTGTTCCCTGACCGGGAATCGAACCCAGGCCGCGGCGGTGAGAGCGCCGAATCCTAGCCACTAGACCACCAGGTACTGTTTTTTTAGCCCAAAAACCTGCCTTGCAGGCAGTTGGCCAGATAATTGGTTAATCAGGTCACTGCCTGCATGTTTACGTACTGGACCGGCTGTCCATTGGAATTTACAGGCCAGGATGCGGACAAGCACATGAACATCCTGGCTGGCGCACCATGGCTGTCACTTTCTTAGGATATATCATTTACATGGTTAAAAACAACTCAAACTCTATAATGAAAACATATTTGGTTAATGAGATATGGTACTCTATTAATGACTGATCTCTACACAAAGTGAATGAAAGCAATGTGCAGCGTGTGGATATCACTTCTGAAGTAAAAGTACATGTAGAAAGGAAGTAACACATGTATTTTTTGCTACACAACAGTTGTGTATGTAAAGAAAGTTGTTCCCTGACCGGGACTCGAACCCAGGCCGCGGCGGTGAGAGCGCCAAATCCTAGCCACTAGACCACCAGGGACTGTTTTTTTAGCCCAAAATCCTGTCTTGCAGGCAGTTTGTCCGATATTTGGTTAATCAGGTCACTGCTTGCATGTTTACGTACTGGACCGGCTGTGCAATGGAATTCACAGGCCAGGATGCGGACAAGCACTTGAACACCCTGGCTGGCGCACCAGGGCTGTCACTTTCGTAGGATATATCATTTACATGGCTAAAAACAACTCAAACTCTATGATGAGAACATATTTGGTTAATGAGATATGGTACTCTATTAATGACTGATCTCTACACAAAGTGAATGAAAGCAATGTGCAGCGTGTGGATATCACTTCTGAAGTAAAAGTACATGTAGGAAGGAAGTAACAAATGTATTTTTTGCTACACAACAGTTGTGTATGTAAAGAAAGTTGTTCCCTGAACGGGAATCGAACCCCGGTCGCGGCGGTGAGAGCACCGAATCCTAGCCACTAGACCACCAGGTACTGTTTTTTTAGCCCGAAAACCTGCCTTGCAGGCAGTTTGTCCGATATTTGGTTAATCAGGTCACTGCCTGCATGTTTACGTACTGGACCGGCTGTCCATTGGAATTTACAGGCCAGGATGCGGACAAGCACATGAACAGCCTGGCTGGCGCACCATGGCTGACACTTTCTTAGGATATATCATTTACATTGCTAAAAACAACTCAAACTCTATGATGAGAACATATTTGGTTAATGAGATATGGTACTCCATTAATGACTGATCTCTACACAAAGTGAATGAAAGCAATGTGCAGCGTGTGGAGATCACTTCTGGAGTAAAAGTAGTATAAGAATTTAATTAAGGAAGTAACAAATGTATTTTTTGCTACACAACAGTTGTGTATGTAAAGAAAGTTGTTCCCTGACCGGGAATCGAACCCAGGCCGCGGCGGTGAGAGCGCCGAATCCTAGCCACTAGACCACCAGGGACTGTTTTTTTAGCCCAAAAACCTGTCTTGCAGACAGTTTGTCCGATATTTGGTTAATCAGGTCACTGCTTGCATGTTTACGTACTGGACCGGCTGTGCAATGGAATTCACAGGCCAGGATGCGGACAAGCACTTGAACACCCTGGCTGGCGCACCAGGGCTGTCACTTTCGTAGGATATATCATTTACATGGCTAAAAACAACTCAAACTCTATGATGAGAACATATTTGGTTAATGAGATATGGTACTCTATTAATGACTGATCTCTACACAAAGTGAATGAAAGCAATGTGCAGCGTGTGGATATCACTTCTGAAGTAAAAGTACATGTAGGAAGGAAGTAACAAATGTATTTTTTGCTACACAACAGTTGTGTATGTAAAGAAAGTTGTTCCCTGACCGGGAATCGAACCCAGGCCGCAGCGGTGAGAGCGCCGAATCCTAGCCACTAGACCACCAGGGACTGTTTTTTTAGCCCAAAAACCTGCCTTGCAGGCAGTTGGCCAGATAATTGGTTAATCAGGTCACTGCCTGCATGTTTACGTACTGGACCGGCTGTCCATTGGAATTTACAGGCCAGGATGCGGACAAGCACATGAACATCCTGGCTGGCGCACCATGGCTGTCACTTTCTTAGGATATATCATTTACATGGTTAAAAACAACTCAAACTCTATAATAAAAACATATTTGGTTAATGAGATATGGTACTCTATTAATGACTGATCTCTACACAAAGTGAATGAAAGCAATGTGCAGCGTGTGGATATCACTTCTGAAGTAAAAGTACATGTAGAAAGGAAGTAACACATGTATTTTTTGCTACACAACAGTTGTGTATGTAAAGAAAGTTGTTCCCTGACCGGGAATCGAACCCAGGCCGCGGCGGTGAGAGCGCCAAATCCTAGCCACTAGACCACCAGGGACTGTTTTTTTAGCCCAAAAACCTGTCTTGCAGGCAGTTTGTCCGATATTTGGTTAATCAGGTCACTGCTTGCATGTTTACGTACTGGACCGGCTGTGCAATGGAATTCACAGGCCAGGATGCGGACAAGCACTTGAACACCCTGGCTGGCGCACCAGGGCTGTCACTTTCGTAGGATATATCATTTACATGGCTAAAAACAACTCAAACTCTATGATGAGAACATATTTGGTTAATGAGATATGGTACTCTATTAATGACTGATCTCTACACAAAGTGAATGAAAGCAATGTGCAGCGTGTGGATATCACTTCTGAAGTAAAAGTACATGTAGGAAGGAAGTAACAAATGTATTTTTTGCTACACAACAGTTGTGTATGTAAAGAAAGTTGTTCCCTGAACGGGAATCGAACCCCGGCCGCGGCGGTGAGAGCACCAAATCCTAGCCACTAGACCACCAGGGACTGTTTTTTTAGCCCAAAAACCTGCCTTGCAGGCAGTTGGCCAGATAATTGGTTAATCAGGTCACTGCCTGCATGTTTACGTACTGGACCGGCTGTGCATTGGAATTCACAGGCCAGGATGCGGACAAGCACTTGAACACCCTGGCTGGCGCACCAGGGCTGTCACTTTCTTATGATATATCATTTACATGGCTAAAAACAACTCAAACTCTATGATGAGAACATATTTGGTTAATGAGATATGGTACTCTATTAATGACTGATCTCTACACAAAGTGAATGAAAGCAATGTGCAGCGTGTGGATATCACTTCTGAAGTAAAAGTAGGAAGGAAGTAACAAATGTATTTTTTGCTACACAACAGTTGTGTATGTAAAGAAAGTTGTTCCCTGACCGGGAATCGAACCCAGGCCGCGGCGGTGAGAGCGCCGAATCCTAGCCACTAGACCACCAGGTACTGTTTTTTTAGCCCAAAAACCTGCCTTGCAGGCAGTTGGCCAGATAATTGGTTAATCAGGTCACTGCCTGCATGTTTACGTACTGGACCGGCTGTGCATTGGAATTCACAGGCCAGGATGCGGACAAGCACTTGAACACCCTGGCTGGCGCACCAGGGCTGTCACTTTCGTAGGATATATCATTTACATGGCTAAAAACAACTCAAACTCTATGATGAGAACATATTTGGTTAATGAGATATGGTACTCTATTAATGACTGATCTCTACACAAAGTGAATGAAAGCAATGTGCAGCGTGTGGATATCACTTCTGAAGTAAAAGTACATGTAGGAAGGAAGTAACAAATGTATTTTTTGCTACACAACAGTTGTGTATGTAAAGAAAGTTGTTCCCTGACCGGGAATCGAACCCAGGCCGCGGCGGTGAGAGCGCCGAATCCTAGCCACTAGACCACCAGGTACTGTTTTTTTAGCCCAAAAACCTGCCTTGCAGGCAGTTGGCCAGATAATTGGTTAATCAGGTCACTGCCTGCATGTTTACGTACTGGACCAGCTGTCCATTGGAATTTACAGGCCAGGATGCGGACAAGCACATGAACATCCTGGCTGGCGCACCATGGCTGTCACTTTCTTAGGATATATCATTTACATGGTTAAAAACAACTCAAACTCTATAATGAAAACATATTTGGTTAATGAGATATGGTACTCTATTAATGACTGATCTCTACACAAAGTGAATGAAAGCAATGTGCAGCGTGTGGATATCACTTCTGAAGTAAAAGTACATGTAGAAAGGAAGTAACACATGTATTTTTTGCTACACAACAGTTGTGTATGTAAGAAAGTTGTTCCCTGACCGGGACTCGAACCCAGGCCGCGGCGGTGAGAGCGCCAAATCCTAGCCACTAGACCACCAGGGACTGTTTTTTTAGCCCAAAAACCTGTCTTGCAGGCAGTTTGTCCGATATTTGGTTAATCAGGTCACTGCTTGCATGTTTACGTACTGGACCGGCTGTGCAATGGAATTCACAGGCCAGGATGCGGACAAGCACTTGAACACCCTGGCTGGCGCACCAGGGCTGTCACTTTCGTAGGATATATCATTTACATGGCTAAAAACAACTCAAACTCTATGATGAGAACATATTTGGTTAATGAGATATGGTACTCTATTAATGACTGATCTCTACACAAAGTGAATGAAAGCAATGTGCAGCGTGTGGATATCACTTCTGAAGTAAAAGTACATGTAGGAAGGAAGTAACAAATGTATTTTTTGCTACACAACAGTTGTGTATGTAAAGAAAGTTGTTCCCTGAACGGGAATCGAACCCCGGTCGCGGCGGTGAGAGCACCGAATCCTAGCCACTAGACCACCAGGGACTGTTTTTTTAGCCCGAAAACCTGCCTTGCAGGCAGTTTGTCCGATATTTGGTTAATCAGGTCACTGCCTGCATGTTTACGTACTGGACCGGCTGTCCATTGGAATTTACAGGCCAGGATGCGGACAAGCACATGAACATCCTGGCTGGCGCACCATGGCTGTCACTTTCTTAGGATATATCATTTACATGGTTAAAAACAACTCAAACTCTATAATGAAAACATATTTGGTTAATGAGATATGGTACTCTATTAATGACTGATCTCTACACAAAGTGAATGAAAGCAATGTGCAGCGTGTGGATATCACTTCTGAAGTAAAAGTACATGTAGAAAGGAAGTAACACATGTATTTTTTGCTACACAACAGTTGTGTATGTAAAGAAAGTTGTTCCCTGACCGGGACTCGAACCCAGGCCGCGGCGGTGAGAGCGCCAAATCCTAGCCACTAGACCACCAGGGACTGTTTTTTTAGCCCAAAAACCTGTCTTGCAGGCAGTTTGTCCGATATTTGGTTAATCAGGTCACTGCTTGCATGTTTACGTACTGGACCGGCTGTGCAATGGAATTCACAGGCCAGGATGCGGACAAGCACTTGAACACCCTGGCTGGCGCACCAGGGCTGTCACTTTCGTAGGATATATCATTTACATGGCTAAAAACAACTCAAACTCTATGATGAGAACATATTTGGTTAATGAGATATGGTACTCTATTAATGACTGATCTCTACACAAAGTGAATGAAAGCAATGTGCAGCGTGTGGATATCACTTCTGAAGTAAAAGTACATGTAGGAAGGAAGTAACAAATGTATTTTTTGGTACACAACAGGTGTGTATGTAAAGAAAGCTGTTTCCTGACCGGGAATCGAACCCGGGCCGCAGCGGTGAAAGCGCCGAATCCTAGCCACTAGACCACCAGGGACTGTTTTTTAGCCCAAAAACCTGCCTTGCAGGCAGTTTGTCCGATATTTGGTTAATCAGGTCACTGCCTGCATGTTTACGTACTGGACCGGCTGTCCATTGGAATTTACAGGCCAGGATGCGGACAAGCACATGAACAGCCTGGCTGGCGCACCATGGCTGTCACTTTCTTAGGATATATCATTTACATTGCTAAAAACAACTCAAACTCTATAATAAAAACATATTTGGTTAATGAGATATGTTACTCTATTAATGACTGATCTCTACACAAAGTGAATGAAAGCAATGTGCAGCGTGTGGAGATCACTTCTGAAGTAAAAGTATAATAAGGATTTATGAAAGGAAGTAACAAATGTATTTTTTGCTACACAACAGGTATATATGTAAAGCAAGCTATTCCCTGACCGGGAATCGTACCTGGGCTGCGGCGGTGAAAGCGCCAAATCCTAGCCACTAGACCACCAAGGACTGTACTTTTGGCCGAAAAACCTGCCTTGCAGGCAACTTGCCAGATAATTGGTCACACAGGTCACTGCCCATCATGGTTTTAGTTGCATGTTCATGTACTTGTACCGGCTGTGCATTAGAATTCACAGGCCAGGATGCGGACAAGCACATGAACAGCCTGCCTGGCGCACCAGGGCTGTCACTTTCTTAGGATATATCATTTACATGGCTAAAAACAATTCAAACCCTATAATGAAAACATATGTGGTTAATGAGATATGGTACTCTATTAATGACTGATCTCTACACAAAGTGAATGAAAGCAATGTGCAGCGTGTGGAGATCACTTCTGGAGTAAAAGTAGTATAAGAATTTAATTAAGGAAGTAACAAATGTATTTTTTGCTACACAACAGGTGTATATGTAAAGAAAGCTGTTCCCTGACCGGGAATCGAACCCGGGCCGCGGCGGTGAGAGCACCGAATCCTAGCCACTAGACTACGAGGGACTGTTTTTTTAGCCCAAAAACCTGCCTTGCAGGCAGTTTGCCAGATAATTGGTCAATCAGGTCACTGCCCATCATGGTTTTAGTTGCATGTTCATGTACTTGTACCGGCTCTGCATTGGAATTCACAGGCCAGGATGCGGACAAGCACATGAACATCCTGGCTGGCGCACCAGGGCTGTCACTTTCTTAGGATATTACATTTACATGGCTAAAAACAACTCAAACTCTATGATGAGAACATATTTGGTGCATGAGGTATGGTATTCTATTAATGACTGAACTTTACACAAAGCGATGAAAGCAATGCACAGCATGTGGCCATCATTTCTGAAGTAAAAGTAGTATAAGAATTTAATTAAGGAAGTAACAAATGTATTTTTTGCTACACAACAGTTGTGTATGTAAAGAAAGTTGTTCCCTGACCGGGAATCGAACCCGGGCGGTGAGAGCGCCCAATCCTTGCCACGTGAACATTGCTACTGTACTATGGAAATATTTCCTGTTGATGTAATCTTCCTTATGTGCCTCTGAGGGCAGTGTTATACGGACGTGGGGGCAGTCTAATTTATCAATGACATTAAGGAAAGCTAATGCACAGCACCGTGTCTCAGCTTCAACAAAAGCATGCGCAGGCCCTGATTTTCATCTCTGGGGACTTCAACCATGCCTGCACCCCCTTTTTCACCACCCTGTCGAACTTCATTCAGTATGTAACTCCCACACAAGGGACAATTAAACTCTGGACCCTCTATATGCTAATGTCAAGAATGCATATACCTCTGCCCCCCACCCGCCTTTACTGTAGGACACTCTGACCACAACCTGGTTCAATGCGGCGGTGAAACAGTAGACACTACAGGTAAAAACTGTGAAGATCTGTACAGAGAAGGATTGTTTTGACACCACAGGACTGAAACACATCTCAGGCCACGGCGAGGCTGGAAATGGTAGCCAGGTCATAGGTGACCAAGCCTGGGTAAATGAGTTAATAGATTTAATAGATTTGGTTCTACCCAGTCTCCATCCATATAGCCGCCTCTTCACACCTTTTTTATTCCAGGCATCTCATCCGAGCTACGGCTGTTCACACCTCAGCACTATGCAGTCAACTCTGCCCTTCTTCCGAACACAACAATGGGACCCACGCAACAACCCACAGCTCCAGACAAGCCACCATCCATCCCCTTCTGCCTCACTCTGAACCAGGTTAGGAGGGAGTTAAGGAAGACCAAGGCCAGAAAGGCAACAGGCCCTGATCACACCAGCTCCAGGGTTATCAGGCAGTGTGTCTGTCCATATTCAACCTAAGCCTCAGCCTGGAGAGAGTACCAGTACTCTGGAGGACTTCAGGTTCTGGTTCTAGTTAAGTGGCCTTAACCTCCCACTTTATGAATGCAATAGAGGGGATCATGCTCAGTCACCAAGGTGACCTCAGCACTCAGCAGTTTGCTTATCTACCAGGCATCGGGATGAATGATGCCATCATCTACCTGCGGCATCGGGCCCTGTCTCACCTGGAGTCCTCTGGGAGCACCTTGAGAGTAATGTTTTTTGACTTCTCCAGTGCTTTTATTGAACCATCACTGCTAAGGAGGAAGCTGGTGGTGGCAGGTCTGACTGCTTGGACCACTATCTGGCCACATCTGGCTGCTTACGCCATGAACTGCTTTACAGACAGGCCACAGGTGTGAGGCTGCATGACTGTGTCAGATGTGGTAGTCTGCAGCACGGAGGCACCTCAGGGGATGGTGCTCTCCCCCTTTCTGTTTACTCTGTATAAGTCAGACTTCAAGTACAACTCCCACCACTGTCACTTGCAGAAGTTCTCAGATGACACCGGCATTGTTGGCTGTGTACCGGGGGGATGAGCAGGAGTACAGGGGGGCCGCCTTTGACTTTGTGAGTTGGTGTAAGAAAAACCACCTGTTTCTGAACACCAGCAAAACCAAAGAGTTAGTACTTGATTTCAGAAGGTCCCCTCCACCACACACAACGGTGAACATCCAGGGCTCAAACATTGAGTCTGTTAAATGTATAAATGTATTTAATGTCATACAGAAATGTATTTAATGTCATACAGTGGTTGTTGTAGGGAATCAAACCTAGGTTACAGCGGTGAGAGTGCCGGATCCTAGCCACTAGACCACCAGCGACTGATTTGCTTGTGGCAAACCACACCTTTCAGGCAGGTTGCCATACATTTGTTCAGTCAGGTCACTGTCTAATACGTTTATTGTTACGTGTTTGTGTACTGTACTGGCTGTGCATTGAACTTCACAGGCCAGGATATGGAGCAGCACATGAACAGTTGGGCTGGCACACCATGACCTTCGCTTTCTTCACATGTATCATTTAAAACTAAGACTCATTTTCTATGCTGAAGACATTTTACCGTATATTTGTATTACGACATACAGTATTCTATTAATGACACAAAGTGAATGAAAGCAAAACACAGTGTGTGAGCATGAATTCTGCTGTAAACGGGATATAAGGATTTAATCAAAGGAGGTATTAAAGTATTTAACTCCACACAATGGTTGTGGTAAATAAGGCTGTTCTCTGACCGGGAATCGAACCCGGGCCGCGGCGGTGAGAGCGCCGAATCCTAGCCACTAGACCACCAGGGACTGTAGCACATACCGAAAACCCATGTTGTAGTTGCCCAAACTTGTTTTGCTAGGTCCGTGTACCGGTTGTTCGTTTCACTTTACACACCAGGACGCGGACGAGCACTTGAACGGCTGGGCTGGCTTTCAACAGAGGGCGGTCCTTCACCGGCGTGTCTCTGATTGGTCCGGCATTCGGCACCTCACTACGTCATCAGTGAGCCCGTTAAAGCGGAGGGGCCGGCTACTGTTGGAGCTGCTGTTTTGTGCCTTATCGAAGCCCTTTTCACCAGTAAGTACCACAAAAGCGCTACGTGATTAATGTGATGGTTCGAACATTAGCCTGGCACGTTTAGTACTTTCTCACGCTCGATGCGTAAAGTGCTCAAACGCATAGACCGGACGACTGAGAACAGATATCCGCGTCTGGTTGCAACGTAAATCGGGGACGTTTGAGTACAGTCGCTTGCAGCAGTTTCACCCTGAAGCAGCAACAGCGGTGAGGAATGTTTGACCGAGTTTCGGCGCATCTACGTTTGTTTGTTTGTGGGGTTTCTCAGCCCGGTCGTCAGTAGTGAGCCGAAGGGTGACGCAATACACACAGAGGATGTCAACGAAGGACTATAGTATGATTCGTTGATGATCGTTTTTGTAATGCACCAATGCTCGGGAGACTTCACAGCTGCAGCTCTCTGACTTAGTTAAACCATTAAAACACGCAGCTAATGTGCAACATTAGCTTTTTAAAATCGCATACATACAGTTTGCGAACATTGTCCAGCACAATGTTTGGGTACTGCATTCAGGGTCAAATTTGTTTTTGTCAAATTGAAGATTAAAATGATTATTACATATTTATTTTAGACGGTCTAGCTGAAAATCCGTTTTATTTCCTTTCCAGCATGATGATATCACTTTCACAGACAAAGGAACTCTTCCGGAGAGCAGAAGCTGTCTGCTTTGATGTGGACAGCACAGTCATTAAAGAAGAAGGCATTGATGAACTTGCCAAATTTTGTGGTGTTGGGGACGCGGTCACTGAGATGTAAGTGTGTTATTATAACAGTAGTTACACACACAGCACTCACTTTTATATTGATGTTTGACATCTTTGTATTTTGCATTGCTTCGACATTCCAGGACTCGCAGGGCTATGGGCGGCTCAATGACCTTCAAGACAGCCCTGACTGAGCGTCTGTCGATCATCCGCTGTTCAAGAGAACAAGTAAACAAACTGATAACAGACCACCCGCCTCAGCTGACTCCAGGTATCAGGTGAGTGAGTCATGTGGCCATTGTTCTTTCAATTCTCAACTCAATTCTCTCAGCACAGAACTACTGATATATTTATCACTTTAAGTCTTGTGCACAGGTGCCTAGTGAATTGCATTGATATGACTGATGAAGTGACTTGGTGATCAGCTATGAATGTTGCCTAATTGCCCATTGGTCTGTGTTCAGGGAGCTTGTGGAACATCTTCACCAGCGCAATGTGAAGGTCTTCCTAATTTCAGGTGGCTTCCGCTGCATTGTTGAACACGTGGCCACTCAGCTTAACATACCACTGCATCACGTATATGCAAATCGACTCAAGTTCTACTTCAACGGTAAGAGTCAGTCTTTATGGTTTGGTAAGAATAATGTCCATGTACAAATCAGTAAAATTAGGTTTCATCCCTGTTACTTAAAATAGTTTTTTTTATTCTCACATCAATGAGCATGGCTCCGTCTTTCAGATGTTGCATTCAGTTTGTCCACGCTTCTCTCAACGTGCTCAAATCCTGTGTTTCTAGGAGAATATGCTGGGTTTGACGAGAGTCAGCCCACAGCTGAGAGCGGAGGAAAAGGAAAAGTGATCAGTCTGCTGAAGGAGCAATACGGCTTCAAGACGGTGGTGATGATTGGAGATGGAGCCACTGACCTAGAGGCTTGTCCTCCTGCTGTACGTGTTTAAACCGCGCCTTACACATCCTCATCCACACTTCACTTTCACTTTTAGACGTTTGATGAGCTTTCGTGTGTTCTTAATAAGGCACTCACTGTGATTTTTTTTCTCAGAGCGCTTTTATCGGATTTGGGGGGAACGTCGTCAGGCAACAGGTTAAGGAGAGGTGTCCATGGTACGTGACGAGCTTCGAGGAGCTGTTAAAAGAACTGGAGAAGATTTAAAAACACTAAGTACTGTTACTGATATTAACATTTTATATTTGTATCTGAGGCCCTGTTTCTAGTAGTTTTATCCGGTGTACATTTTTCATTTTACTATTATGATAGATTTTATAAGAAATGAAAATGTTTACACTAATGAGACCAATTCTACCTGCATCGGATGTTGCCTTTTTTTTTGTACTAGAACTTAAATGAATAACCAAACACTGTCCATAAAGAGAGTGTGTTTTTGCACTTTTGGATTTAATCTTAAGCTAATACAACTTCATTTAATGGTATGTGCAATGAGCAATAGAGGTGTTATAATTCTGTGTGCTAAGCTGTTACCAGATATGTCAATCAGTATGGTGACTTGTAAAGAATGTCAGCATTAAACATGAGAATGTGCTGTCCGATATAGAGCTTCTTTAATCTGTGTTGCCATTCCTGTCCTCTGTGGAACATTGTTCCTTCTGAACCGATGAACAAAGAGACAAGATTAACATGCTTCCTTTAACAACAGTATCTGACGTCACAGTACGCAGGAGCACGGCGGACCGCTTGGTGCCAGATTCACTCAACTACTGATTAACAGCAATTAATATACAATATTTATCCCTCACTAAACATGTAAGTAGAAACCGTTTTAAAATCAGCATGCTGTCATCACGCGACGAAGTAGAAGCCATAGTCACACACATATGACAGAAACGAGGAACATCCAGAAGAAGCAAATTAACTAAAAATAAAGTCTAGGATTCAGAGCCAACGTGAAATATGAAAATCTAGGGTTTACAATGTGAAAAACAAAAACAAAACAGTGTTCTCAAATGTATAGACCCTATCACATCACTCAGCAATAGCATGGCCCCCATCAAACTGTCACGTTGTCAGCACACTTATTATAAAACTGACAGTAAAATAGAACATCAGATAAATATATAGTGATTGTGCAGTGAGATTCAGCACTACCATGTCCTAACTGTTCCCACACGTACAGCCGCTGCTGCTCCTTTCAAGTAGCTTTGGTTAGTTTTGAATTGGACAATCTCGTTTTGGACCTGTGTTAATGTGGCACAAGGCTTTGGAATAACAACCATCAGGCAGTTTAAATTGGCCAAATCAACTCATCCTGCTCCAGAACACTTGCCCGAAAAGACACTTTGAATAGAAGCTGCAAAGTTTACCTACAAACACTACAGTCTGTGTTATGGACATCTTTGAAATAAGATAAATAAAGACAAGGAATAACAGGACGTTTGGCAGCAAGAAAAAGGTCAACACTGTGAGAGTGACGTTCTGGATTGATGTAACTGGATGTGAATGGTGCCACTCGCTCCTATCTCACTGCAGTGGTGAAGCCTTTGTTGGGATCATGATCCTTGAGTCCATGTGCTGAATGAGAGGAACTGGTGGAAGACAAAACATGAACGATTTAGAGCTGATTGAGTGTCACCATAGTCCACTGTCTAACTTAAACCATCAGTAGCTCGATATTGTAAACTGAACCAAACCAGTCCAGGTTCACACCTCACCTGTGTAATACACCACCTCATGCCAGCCTTCCTGCTGCCAGACGGCGTTCCTCGTGTCTTCCCGAGACTGAAGATCTTTGTAAGCTGAAATCAACAACAAAACACGTTTTAATACTGCTCATTAGACCTGTTGGCCTGTAAAACTAAGGGTGAGAAGTTATAAGTTACTCTTGCTGTTGATTATCCTATTATGACATTAATAATCATTTGGAGTCCGACTGTGCCCAGCTAGAGGTTACAGTTCTCTCTTATTCTTGTTGCGGTAGGCTATCTGCCAACTCAGGTGCTAAATGCTGCACTATGATATGCTCCTATCTGTTGTTGCTGTTGTGCAATGAATGTATAGTAGGTTATCACTGCAATATTCATATCACACAATGATAATAAGTGTCTCACAATGCAGCTGCTGCTTAACGTCTAAGTGTCACTAAACTGTGAGAATGCTTGTAAAACATCTCTATAGGGAGATTAGCACATTGTTTCTTCCAAAACCAATCCATATTCTATCCAAAATAACTCACTAAACCCTTGTAAATATAAAAGTGACTTTTTTTTTAAATGTATCTACTACACTAATGATTTCAGCACCACCAGGATTAGCTGCACGTTAACAGGGTCAGTATCTAACTGTGCAACAGGCTGGTATGTGTCCATACCCCAGAGGTGGTGAACCATATAGAGGTTGCCAATCTGGGAGAAAAACCCTCCCACAGCTTCTCTGTTGTGCTGCCGGTATCTAATGGCTCTGGCCCTGCAGGACAGAACAGCGTCAGTCACAACACCGGCCAAAAATACCAAGGCCTCATCTGGCAAAACAAGACGCAGCCGACACACACTCACATTTAACCAGTCTTCAAACAAGGAACGTTGTGAACACAGCCTCTGCATTTATTTTGGACTGTTTTTAATTTAAACAATTGGAGCTGGAGTCTGTTTTCTTAACATAAATTGGAGCATGGTTGTCTTCCATAGCTGTGATTATTCACTGCAACATCACATCCAATCATGAGATGTGGCTCCATAACATTCTCTGTGCATGTTTATAAAACTATGCACTGGCCAAGCCTATTTGAAATGAGAGGACTGGGGTGGGGGGGTTATTTAAATCCATGTTTCCCCCCCAAAGTAAACATGCACTCGCTGACATCATTATCACTGCCTGGATACTTAAGTAGAAAGTCTCTGTTCTTTATGCTGTTTATGCTTAATGTATGGGTTTGACCCTCCAACTCCACTAATTATAATGAAATTGCTTCACTCACTCAGTCTGGGATTAAGCAAGTATTTCATAATACTTTTTCCAAGAAATACATTTAAGTGTTTAAAATAATGCTCCTCAAAAACTAGAGAAGCTTATAGGTATTATTCCAGGGTTGATATTATATTTACATTTGAAATGCTGCACATTATTATTACATTACTTGGAACACCCAACAAGCCTTTAACTCAAAAAAGATACAGAGGCTTTACAGTATCATAGCCAAAAGTGCACGTCAGCCATGATGTAATATATGATCGAGAGGATTAATAACTGAAAACAGCCTATGAAAAGCTGATGCTGGTGCAGAAAGCCTGCATCTTTATTTCAATCAATCACAATCAGCTGTGCTGCACAAACTAATACGGCGACCACTTGACTTGTCATTCTAAGCAGTGTTTTAGATGCAGGCTGATTATACTTATGCACACACAGTTTCCCACTTAAATATGAATCTTGGCATTAGAGCATGACAGTACAGCTTCACAATTGGGCCTCTCTGTGGAATAACTCTTATTAATGACAGTGTGATGAGGAAGGTTACATGTAGTGTAGCTGTTCTGTAAATACAGTGTATCAAATGAATTCAGATCGCCTTACCAGTAATTACCCCACTCGATCATGGTTCCTGGCTGCAGGAAAGAAAACACAATAGTTCTTATTGCAATAAAACACATAAGTCTGAGCTTTCTTATCAACTTTGGATTGGTGTCACATTTGTGAATTCTTTCCAGAGTACACATATTAAGAGAAATTAATTGTAAATATGCAACACAGGTATTAATCACTGTAAAGATAAGCGGCAACAATAATTACACCAGAAGGCTTCTTCAATCATTCTCTGGATCTTAAGAGAAAAAACGCACAACCGTGCTGGTTCTAAGACGTAATCTCAGTCTGTGATGAGGGATAATAGCCTGCATTCATCACATGTCACAGGAATTGCTGATCTAGAAATAGTTCTGACTCTCAGATTAGGAGGAGGTTGATCTGCAGACGACAGACTGTGATTTCTGCATAGTAGGACAGAGTGTGAAAATGGATCTTCGACATCATCATCCCATCAGAGTCCCTATGTAGGTCTGCATATTGTACAGCGTGACCCAATACAAAAAAAGCTGTACAGATTATTAACTCTGTATATAGTTGTACGTATAGTTATGAGGTAGACACGTTTATACGGTTCCACAGACTAGTGATGGACCACATGTCACGCAGCAGACACGATGATGCTTGTGGTACTCACCCTGAGCTGATAGGACCTGAGCTCATAGATGTTGGGGCCGTCTCGGGGGACGGGCTCATTCCAGAAGCTGAACTCCAGGAGAAGTTGATTCCTGCGAGATAACAGCATCTTACCCCGCTCCTTCCTGTATGCTGTGAAGTCCTGATAATGGACAGACCAAGATCGATATGTCACCGTCACTTTGACTGACGGCTCTACTTCCTTATCAGCCATTCACAAATTAGGTATAATTCAGACAGGCAGGGAGCCTTCACCTTGTTCTGCTTCAGCTTGTTCATCACCTCTGTTAAAGCTGGGTATCCACCTCTATAACGCCACAGGTGAACTGTGGGGAGGCAAAAGCAGGATTAATAAACCTTATGACTCAAAACATTCCTGTAGCCCTCAGATAAAGTTTGACATATTTTTTCTGTCTATGTGTCAGGACTGATTCAGTCACTCTTTTATCACATGTGATCAATGATCTCTTTCCAACACGAGTTGGAAAATTCTGTAATTCTGTACCTTTTTGTACTAGCAGAGAACAACTAATGCAACATAATGCACTCCAATGCACAATCAATGCTTCTCCTCACAGCCAGTGTTTTTAAATTATGTACTTGCAGTATAAAAAGGTGTACTGCTTTGTGGACACCAAACCTGTTAAAACTGCATATACTTTATCGATATTAGTAATCCTACCAGCCTGGTCTTGTTCTCCATACCAGGTATTCCAGGTGCCCACCAGCTCACAGGGGTAGTACTTATCAGCATGGATTGAGGGCAAAACATCCTCACTGTGGTAAGGAAGAAACAAGAAACATGTTAAACATTTAAATATGGAACAATTAAAGCAGCATTGATACTTTATTTAAATATGCATTTAGGTCTCCTGACAAGACACGGCAACATGTGTCTCCTGTCTGATGTTGCATGTCCTAAATTAGTCCCAAACTACAAGTTGTGGGCCTCCAGTCATCTAAGGTATGAACAGGGTTGGTCTGTGTTGGGCGTTGAGGTCAGGCCAGTCAGTCAGTTCACAGGATCACCCTGTTCATGGTTATTTTCCATTGACATGCACCAAGTAGTTTCACTCTCACACTCCCAGCTGACAGGTTCAGCCTGTATACTCAGTCCCAGACAACACATATGATGACACTCACCACACTTTGTTGTATGCATCCAGGCACTCTGGCTTGACATTATGAACTGCAAACAAAGCCTCAGCATTACTTTAAGACAGGTGGGTGTTTTTAAATTTGCACACTAATAGTACTTACACTGGATTTTGTAGAGGTTATTCTCCTCGTTTTTGGTCAGCAGGGTGGAGTGTGCATCCTTCCTGGGATCAACTTTCCTAACAAACAGCGATTTGAACCAGCTGTCCTCCCTGTTTCTGTTGCTGGATGCCGAAAAGCCCCTTCAAAAGACAGACAAGTCTTGATGATCAACAACTGCACCATGGAGAACGTCTCACTACTTCCTGATTTAAAAAAGCATCAGGAAGCCAGTTCCCAGTGTCTCCTATTGGTCTGTGATCAGGCTGCCACGAAATTCACAAAACTTTAAAGCTGAAATGAAGTTAAAGCTGTACGAAACAGAGGCTGAGCAGGAAATGGCAGCAACATAATGTGAAACTGATGTGATTGAACCACAACACTGCAGTGTGTGTAAGTAAACGTGTATTATATTAATAAAGTCAGTGCATCACATTGACCTTGAGCCGTGTCAGATGTGCACGAACACGGAATTACGGAGACCTGTGCACTTTCACTGACCATAGCACACACATGCAGCATTCATGCTAAGTATGAGTGCTAGAGGTTACTGTGGAAGTTAAAGCTGAAGGCCACTGGGCTGGCTAGCAGACAGCGTGCTAGCAAACCTGCTAACAGGCAGGAGCGGGCTAACACGTTAGCACGCAGCCACAGCAACACACGGACGCCTGCTCCAAAGTCCACAGAGATAAGCCCTGATCCTGATCCACACTGACCCCCGGCCCACCTGCACCACGCGACGAGCGCTCCGGCCGGGTGCGCCCCGCTTCTCGGGCGAGCAACACCACCCGCTCTCTGTAGGAGTCCCGTCGCCATCTTCCGCACAGAGCACAGGCCGCTCCCAGGCGCGACCAGCAGGGGGCGCTGCAGCAGCACTACGTACCCCGCTAATGTTTTAGTTACTAAGCTGTAACCTTTACTTATCCATCCATCCATCCATTTTCTTAACCGCTTACTCTCTAGTGCGGGGTCACGGGGGTGCTGGAGCCTATCCCAGCTGGCTACGGGCGAGAGGCAGGGTACACCCTGGACAGGTCGCCAGTCCATCGCAGGGCAACACATAGACAGACAACCATTCACTCACACACTCACACCTACGGGCAATGGAGAGAGGCCAATCAACCTAATGCACGTCTTTGGACTGTGGGAGGAAGCCAGAGAACCCGGAGAGAACCCACGCAAACACGGGGAGAACGTGCAAACTCCACACAGAAAGGCACCAGGGCTGCCTCCGGAAATTGCCTCCCAGAACCTTCTTGCTGTGAGGCGACAGTGCTACCCACCGCACCACCGTGCCGCCCACCTTTACTTTCTATCCAGGATATTATTATTATTATTATTATTATTATTATTATTATTATTATTATTATTATTATTATTATTATTATTATTATTATTATTGTTGTTGTTGTTGTTGTTGTTGTTGTTATTAATAATAATAATAATAATGATTACTGGTGGCATCATTCATGACAGCATGTTAAATTAAACGTGTTGTTCTGAATGACTATTTCCTATCTAAGCGTAATTTGTCATCACTGCAGGGGTGTAAACATTTAGCTGTAAATCGGGGTACACGTGCAAAATAACCAACTTTAAAGCATCAGTATTGGTTCTTGGTGGTGTAAAACGTTTAATAGGAAATATAGTATTTACTGCATCATAACCTGGTTTAACAGGTGGGGGCGCCACAGTTTAACCAATAGACTATCAACAGCATTTTTTGTACACCAATAACATAATTGTAAAATTAATTAATAAGATGAACTCATTAGTTAGGACTTGACACGACCCAGGCTGCATTACAGCTCTACACCGTCTGTGCAACCAGCATGAGAATGACTTGAACCTGAAATGGCATCACCCAACCAGACAATTCATCATTAAGCCCTGTCTTTGATATTGCACCAAACACATTAGCTGTGTTCAGGTCCAGGACTGTGAAGGTTTGCAGAGTGTTTTTGCAAATCAGGAGGTGTCTGAAAACTCTTAGTACATTTAATCTTGTGACCTTTAGAAAAAAATTGAAAATTAACTTGCAAATGTAATAAGTGGCCAGTGTTCATGTCTGTTGAAGATATTTCAGTGGTTTTCTATATGTTTAGATAAATAAACTGAAGAGCAGATCACAAATGTAGGAGGACCTGGTTGCACATGAATGATGGAAAGTGTGGTGGGATTGCAACCATGTAGGAATTCAGTGCATTTGAAAGTGATTTATTATTTGACAGAGTGACTATGAATTTAACGGGGACCATATTGCAAAAGCTGCCTTGGCTTTAGGAGAAAGACAACTTACCACCAGTGGAATTCAGAAACTATGGAGGGATTTGTTTCAAGTTCAAAAACATGAATCATAAGGACATGCTTTCTGTGAGAAGTATTTTTGAAAAGCAAAAGGCAAAACGCAGATATGTTTGGGAATTATAACTTAGCATCCTCGGAAATATTGCTCTTTTTTTGTATCCGTGAGCTGAGGTCAATCACTAAATTTGCTCACAGCTTGATCTCATTTCATTGTTCACCTCATTTCCTATTTTACCATCACTGTCATCAGTCCTATTTCTAGAATCCAATCAATAATTTATATGTGCAGTATATCACTATTATTACCATTAAACCAGCATAAACACTCAGCCACATGAAAACTTACATGTAAACTATAAACTGTTCCCAATTACAGCAAAACAGAAAATCTCCACCCAGTGTCCACCTGCTGGCTCTTAGCATAGCTTTCCTTCATCAGCAGATGGAGAATCTTTGTCCAAGTCTTGGCTTTAAAGTGAAGCATGAAGGTTCATTCTTGAGTCACTTGCCAGCGCATCCCTGGCTATAGGTTCACTTACTCGCCTCTAACAGAGATTCCAAACGTACTGACAAAAACGTTTCCATCTCCCAAACTTCCAAACACAGAGCGCAGCGCACGTTGAAAGCTCTGATTCCAAGGTTAAGAACAAACGTGACCTTTGCTGAGGACGTTTAGTTTGTGCATTAAGTTTTTGGAAGTAAATCCAAGTTGGACGTAGTAAAGTTCACGACAGCTGTTTATAAAGCATACTTTCTTTCTATTTTTCCTAATTTCTATAACACAAGGTTATAGAGCACAGCTTCAAAATCATTCCTCTTTTGGATGCAATGAATTCTCTAAACCAGGGCTTCAAGAAGAGCAGCTGTAAAAACAGCCGATACGAATCCTTCTCTAATGCCCAGAAAACCATGGATTCCCTTTATCAGGGACTTTAGAAATATTTAAAAAATGGTGTTTGCTTAACTCTCCTCAACCCACATGACTAAATTGTCCACACTAGCCTCTGGTATAAAATAACTTCTGGATGATCTTCAGTAAACTCAGTGTTATCGAACCACATGATCTAACTGGCTTTGCTTGTAGCTGTGCTCTCCCTCGTAGCTTTAGCTTTATTATGGGCTCGCTGTCCAAGAACTGCTGTCAGACTTTGTGAGAAAATACTTTAGAGATATTGTTTATAGTCTTCGCCCCTTATTTGGCCACTGCAGTGAGTTAATGGTGCAGCGCCTCACACAATAAATATCTCCACAGTAGGTACGAAGGAATTATTTTATCTTAAATAAAACAATATAAAAATCCCTAACAACAATATCTTATCTTTAATGGCTGTGATATTTAAAACAAAAATTGATAAGTTGTACACGAAGAGCAAACACTGATGTTATTCTCTACATACATCGCTAATTCTTAGTGTTCAGATAGTAGAGCTGGTTTCTTGGCTAAACAAATCTCTCTACAGTGCCTTGAATACAACAAATATAAAGGCCAGTATCTAATGTTGTAACGTCAAAATGTCAGTATTAGTGTTGCTATAGCCAAAATTAGTATTAGCACGTCGCATCAGAAACCAGCATCCCACCTGTTCTGAGCTAGAGCGCCTTACAGCTGCTGTGCTACTGCCCTGTGTGGGAAAGCTCTGCACGTTGTCATGCTTCATTGGACATGTTCTCAGAGTCAGGACTTTTACTGAAAGACTGATGATATTAGTTACACAACCTCAGAACTGAGGAGAAGAGGCATTAATTGAAAAACAAGATGAAAACAGTGCAGGTGACGCGAATGAAAGCTTAGTGGAAGCACTAAAGGACTAGTCAAAGGCCAAAACATAAGGTGCTGAAATGTTACATATACAAAGAAGCAAGATAAAGTGCTGCAGTTGCTGAAAACCACTTCTATCTGCCAAATGACCTGTGTTTTAATAGTCGCTTGTCAATCTGCTCTGTTATGGGGAATGATTCAAATACGAAATCACCATTAGGAAGCGATCCATCTGAGGTTTAACCTGATTGACAGTTACCTCTCCTTTCTTTGCATGCTCTCTGGCTTGTAGGACATATTTTATCTTAGAGTAAATGACCCTTCGATCAGCCTTCAGGAACGGACAGAATGGGGTCCTGAGAAATGGAGGAACTGTGGTATTTCATGACATCAGACTCTGCCTTCTCTTGTCGTTGCTCTCCTTCTCTTTACAGTAATACTCAGACATAAGGTCAGAGGTGTGAAAGAAAAATTAAGTGGCCAGCGCTTGCAGCCAAAAATAAGAGTTCGGAGAGGCCGAGAACAGCCTCGTTGAGCCAGGTCTTCTGTCACCCTCAGTGTTTGCCTGGAAGCAATTTAGCCTTAACATCACATCCTAAGACACATCGAAAGGTGTCTACAGATTACAACACTGTTTTCCTCATACGTTACAGGTCACAAAGGTCCATCCAGTGTTTTCATTTTTTTGGGCTGTTTTCCCACCGCTTAACAAGAACACATTTGTGGGAGAACAAGCATTTAGGGTTTGATGGATGAATGGTACTATGGGACTTAAACTGTCCGTACTTTGTCCTGATGTAGTATTTCATAACAGATTTTCTTGGAGGTTGACACCTTGCTGTAATTACATTAATCATTATATTATCCAACCCACTGATACATCCCAACTTGTATCTGTTTGGGCAAAAACAAACAAACACAAAGGTCAAATGACTTGAAGTGTATTATTTCGTTAACACATTTAGTTGTAAGTAATGTGCACTTTTTACCGATTTTTACGGATCTGTAGCTACAGTCTGGTTTCACAGTATACTCATTCATTTAGTTTCCACACTTCCCCTCTGTGGGTCACTGGGGGATGGAGCCTTCAACTTTTATTACAGCGACGGCCCACACATGGATGAGTGAAGTTCTATATATCTAAACAAATACCTGGAAGCACTGGTCACACATATGGACAGCTCATCATGCGATTTTCATGCTGCTTCACTGGGCGATTCCACATTTAAATGCCATGGACTAATTCCTATTACTACAGATATTTTATTTTTCTTTCTTCACAGGGTTTTAAAGTCCTTGACCACAAATATTTCAAATATATAAACAGACTTAAATAAATACATTTGATATGGGCTATCACATTAGCTGCTGTATAATATGGAAACGCAAATATTCAGTTTTTAAATTGAATGTATAAATTGAATGTATAAAGTTAAGCTAAGACTGTGTTGGATTAATGAAATTGTGTTTAGTTCTGACTAAGAGCCTCTTCAAATTCTTCACTTTGCTTTTCTGAATGATCCAGAATTCTGTATATTATATGTTTGATGATGTTTATGACACGAGTTCAAACTGTTTGGTAATTATTGAAAAATAAAAAAAAGACCTCTTTTAGTTTAGAGACTGGGTGTGGAACAAAAACAACAGCTGGTAGAACTAGAGCTGACTGAGCCACTTCCTCATCTAATGAAGATTTATGCAAAGAGTAAAAATCAGGTATTTGGACAGCTCAGTGATAAAACATTAATCCTTGCAGTCCTTCATTGGGTTAAGACAAATGAAGCAGATAAAAGATATGGACCTGATATTAGGTGTCAAGTTGGCATCTGGCAGCTGTTTGACCAATACGAAGTCAAAGCAGATCTCACTGCTGTTTCTTGATGATGTGGCTGCTGACAGAAGAAGCAAGATGAATTCTGCGGCGTGTAGATCAGTAGTGTCTGTTCGCAGTCAGCCAAATGCTGCTTCACAGAGAGGATGAATGATGAGCCTGAACCTACAGTGAAAGCAACCATGAATCTTTTGAAGGCAAATAAATTGATTATTCTTCAATGGCCAAGTCAGTCGCCTGATCTGAACTGAACAGAGCAGCCTCTCACTCACTGAAGACAAGACTGAAGGCACAAAAAGCTGAAGCTGGCTATATATATCCACAGGCTAGCTTCAACATAGTTATACATCTGTCAGTTTGTTGAAGTACTCCTTAGCATCAGAAATCAAAAGTCCAAATTGTCCAAATACTTCTGAGCAGCAGTGAGAAAACAATGTTGGTATTGATGGAGTTACGTTATAATAAAGTTATATTTGGAAGCTTAAACCAAAATAACAGTCAATATAGAAACATAGCTGTGAGATATTACTGGTCTGTTTTGTCTCATCAGAACCTGTGGACCAGAGTAATGTATTATTGCAAAAATAACTTTAGGAGAGTGTGACTATAACTGCTTCTGTGCTATTTCAAACACAATACACAGTAGATGTCATGTTGAATTGTGCAACATGTTACAAAAAACATTTATTAAAATGATCAAATCTTGCTCCAAGACATGGAGAAAAAGAAAGAAAATTTTCCTCGATCTATTGCTAGTTATAAAGAAAGAATCCTTTTTTAAAAAAAAATATTAACAAACATTTTTGCAAATCTTTGACTTTCATAAACATCACATTTGAATTATACTCATACACGAGCAAAATGAGTTTAAAAGGTTCAAATAAAAATAACTTTGTGAACTCAGTAAGTTATTCTTTTTTGCAATAAAAGACAGGTGCATGATTATTGAGTGCCAGTTATTAAACTGGCCTCATGTGTCTTTCCTTAGAAATGAAATATCCTTTTGCCAGAGACAAGAACATCCTGAGTTGTGGGAACAAGGGGAAGTTTAAAGGGATCATGTTGTGCTTTTTTGCGGTCTGGATGACTCGTGTACACGCAATCACAGGAGCAAAGCTGGAGGTAAACAAGTGCCTGCCGGCAGCTGGTGGTGGGCCCTGGTCTTAGTCTGGCCAGTAGGCTTCATTTTCTAAATACCACACAGCCCTTACACCTGTACAATAGATCTTCTTACTTAGCCCTGCGTGTCCGATGGTCTGGCAGCGGCACCAGGAGCCCGTCTTCTTACGTTTGTGTCTGCCTCTACTGCTGTTAGCTGTTCTTCAAACCTGGCAAGCGAATCCTCCGTGTGTTATTGTTATGTTAACATGCATTTATTACCGGCAGTTATGATCGGTTATTGAGGCAACCATGCCACCATGGTTACTGCACCTTTAAACCACAGTGGTTCAGTAAAAATTATTTATTAAACTGTGTTTAACTACCAGAAGTATTTAAACAACAGATTTTTATCATTTTGCATTTAAACACCACTGACATAGATGTGAATAAAACAGTCATGGGTTAATTACGGCGCAGACTTTTTGTTTAAATGTGGCTTTTGTTTTTTTAGTTCAGTTTTCTACAATCAACTTTACAAGCTGCATGTAATCGTGTAAACTTATACTATCTAGCCTGGTTGCCAAGGCCTGTTTCCACAGCTACACACCAGGTCCCGCTGTATCCTCTCTTTGGCTTTTGTTTTATCAAACAATAGGTTTTACTAAAGTTATAAGTCAAATAAATATAAAAAGGGAGTATATTGAATATACGTGCAATAAAAAAGGTTAAATAAATTTTTATGATGCTCAAGTAATGTCCCAGCTGCTAAGCAGTTGCTGTAAGTGACCTTCTGTGAGTTCCAAGCATATAAGATTGCATCAGTATCTCTTGAGAGCAACTGAGCTTTGTGCCACATGTGAACATGAAGGACAATAGCATGCAACTGAGTCCTTAGTCAATAATGTCAACTGTGAAGATGTATGTTGTCTTATACATTGAGGATTAAGTTGAATAAATTGCAAATGAAGTATAGTTATGAGACCAGTGTCTGTTCTGCCCTCAGCTGTAGAGTTATGGCTGTAATAAACCACAGAAATCTAGGTCTGTCCGACAATGTACTGCATGAGGTTTGTTTGCTGTTTTTGCCATATGTTCAACATGCAGCAGATAATTTCTAGTAGAGAGTCTGGAAGGATGTTCAGATTCCTAATACTTACTTCATATTTAATTATTGTAAGTACCATCAGTTTTATCAACATCTTATAAGACACCATATTACCTTCCTCGCTGCCAAATATTTGCAGAGTTAGGTCACATGCAGTAGGCCGCTCCACAGCGTGGAGCCAGACTGCACATCTGAAATGTATTATCACCAAGCGCTGCATCCATGAATGAAATTGAGATGTATAGGAATAGAGCAATATGTTAAGCAGAGGTCCTAACAAAAACAAAGTGTTGTCGATGCGTCTCCTGGTTGTTTTTCAGGCAGAGCAAGCCCTGACGCACACAATAAATGAGAAATTACAAACACGTTATGACGTTACAGGACAAAATGCTGGTGACCATTAACCTTGATTCAAGCAAATGTATTTGGAGAAGACACAAGATTGTAAAACATGCCCCTAATGCATTAGATGTAAGGACGCTGTCAGTGGAGCCGTTCATTATGAAAGATAACAACAGATGGTTTTGCTTAAAGGGGGAAATCTCGCAGGTTTATTTTTCTATGTCTTTTGCTCGGTTCGATTCTCGTGCTGTTTAGTGTTTATCATGCAGATACACGCATCTCCGAACAGGGTGTTCTAGTGCGATTATGAGAAGTTTCTCGAGCAGAGATGATGCTGTCATTATAACAAAAAGATATTCTGACAGAATGGGGCAAACATTGCTTCCATATGAAAGTCATTTTCTGCTTATGCTCAAAGTCAACAGTATCGGAAAAAGAGAAGTTCCCTGAAAAAGACCATGTAGAATGTTTTCCTTTTGTATCGGAGAAGCCTAGATTGATCGATACGTGTCAAGTAAACGGTCTCTGAAAACATAACATGGAGGGGGGTTAACTCATATTTTTTGGAATCATGCTTGTGAGAAACAGAAAACAGTGTCAGATGACTCCATTGTTTGGAACTGCGCTAGTTTGTGCTTACATTTTACCTCATTGTTACCAAAGGAGAATCAATAAAATGTCATGTGAATGGCAGGTCCAAGGAACTGAGGCCTAAACAGACACTAGCGATTGTAAACCCAGACATTACACCTGGCAACAATAGCGTCTCGATTCCAGCTGATTTTTGGTTTTATTCATGTGATAGATGCTTTTATCTAAAGCGACGCACCAGGAGCAACTCACACAAACTGCAACACTCACACTGTGACTTCCTCGAGAACCTGTTCCTGATTTACAGCCTCCACACCTTTTTAATTTCTTTATATCAAGACTTTATATCTCAGATGAATCAGATGATTGTTCATGAGCTTATGACAGTATTTGTCTTTATTGTCTGGCAGTGTTGAACAATAATCCCATGTTGCTGCACTCTTGGAAAACTGAAACAATCATGATGATGATGATGATGTGCATCTTGGGTGAAATTCCTCCTTATTCCTCCTTCCACCATTTGTCCTGCGCCATAAATCAACAATGCTAGTACTTAGAGAAGATCAGTGAAGTGGGATGCAGGATGTTTAGGATAGGACAGTCTAAAATATGACTTTATTCATCCCACTATGAGGAAATTTTTTAGTTTATATCTGACATTGGGGAAATGATGTCTCCAGAATTGAGATTGGACGCTGAACCTATTCATTTTGTAATGTTGGCGCTTCAGATGTGTTGTACACGTTCCCAAAATGTGATAGACTCTGACACTTGCTCTGTATTCTACAGTATTTAGGACGCTTTCTTAAAAACACCAACGTGTAAATGATGTAAAGGTTAGAAGTCAGATATCGTGTGGAGCGATAACACGACTTTAGGGGATTTGACTGTAAATTGTTAACGAAACAGCAGGTCTCTAATTAGCAGAATGTGAAGAAAGGAGGAAGTGTGTGTGTGTGTGTGTGTGTGTGTGTGTGTGTGTGTGTGTGTGTGTGTGTGTGTGTGTGTGTGTGTGTGTGTGTGTGTGTGTGTGTGTGTGTGTGTCTACAAGATGTACAAGGAGAAATTAATACGAAGAAGTGAACAAGAAGCTTTAAAAGTTGCTCAATAGTGAACTGGACTAGTGAACAACTAGTGAACCCATGAGGAAGATTCTTCTTTACTAATATGATCCATGATGACAATACCGGGACTCATCCAGCTCAAATTGTGAAAGAGTGGTTCAGGCAGCCTGAGACATGAACATTTCCCATGGATTGTCCATCATACAGTATAGACCTGAACTCCATTGAGAAGGTTTGGGTTTGATTTCCTCATCCGCCCTACGAGACATAACGGCCCTGTGATGGAGAAAACAGGCATTACCAGAGGCGTGACGTCCACATCCACTCACACCTCCAGCTAACGAGTGTGTGCTTCACAGGTGGGAAGTGAAACCAGCCTGGGGGCTGGATTTATGGTCTCCAGCCAACGTCTCAAGGTCTGATGAAGCTACTTGGACATGCAGTAAAACGTTTCTAATGCCAGATGGCACAACTCAACTCCCAGATAACCTCACCTGGATGAACTCTAATGGAAGCAGAAGTAAACGTTTAGGGTAAGTGTTCTAATGATCATTTGTTTGTGTTGTTCTGTAAGTCAGAATAAAACTGGCAGATTTGTTGTTGATGAGTGCACCAGAGCAGTCAGTGAGGCTAAAGGTTAAAGGCATCACTGTTTACATACATAACTTACTCATCCACCAAATAAAGTTGATTTACTCCCATCACGTCCCCTTGAAGTGATGATTTCCAGTGGGTGTGCGGTGGAACCACAGGTGATTAATGAGCTTCCTGGAAGTTGGAGGGCACCACGTGCTGCATCCAGTCAAAGATAAGCCCAGAGAGGAGCTCAACATCTGTGCAGCGCAGCGTGGCATCAAGCTTATTCTGGGATGTAACAGCATCTCCCTTTAATCCTACCAAGTATTTCACAGTGTTACAGTCCAGTTTATGAACACCGTTCCTTGGCCGCGCTGATGCCGGGTTTCATTTGACCATGCAACGGGGCGCTCAGCGCTGCCAGCCCGTCTTTAATGCTTCCAAAAGTGCAGCATCTCAAAAGCCAAACGCTGAAACAGATGTAGTCATTTTGTGCATGCTGTGCCAATATAACCTTGAAATTAAGGAGGACTGAATCAATCTTTTGAATATTGATGCAGCACAGATGGGAGTCATTTCCGCGTTAAAAGTGTCTTAATTTTCACTAGGAAACCCACGTTGACATCAGCGTGTTTGTGTGCTTTGTCATAACCATGATTAATATAGTTGTGTGGGTGTGTGGGTGGGGGTGTCGTTAAGGTTAGATCAAGCTCCAATCATTTTTATCAGTATTTATCCTCATTACATTTACTTTTATCCAGTACACAAAACCTACTGACGAGTTTAATTGTTAACATTTACATTTGTTTGTTTTAGTCATGGATTTACATCAATTTTATCCACATTAGCCGTCGCTCATTGTTGAAGTGTGGGCACGTTCAATGGTCGAGTGCTTGGGTTTCATATTTTCTAGATTGCACGGTCTCACTTATTTCCTGCCAGCTCAAAAACTCTTGAATTAATCACTTGACACCTTGTTTTCATTCTGTCTTTGGATTTGAAGGTAAACACGAGACTTGTGCTGCCGAGGCTCGGAAACGATGAAACCTCCATACTACAGTAATGTACTGTATGTGGGAGCGTATTTCAGCATTCACCAAGTACGAGAGGCCGACTGTACCTAGCGTGCGTCTGTGGCACTGACATATAGGTTGCAAAGTTTGTCCATGTGATCTCAGATTTCTGGCAACTTTCTTAATTTTGATGTCTGAGAAATACATGAGGTTGTGTGGTTGCCAAGAACTTAGTGATTACTCTTTATGTAGAGAATGTCAACGCGTTAACTGTAGATACATTGAATATTTGCAGCAAACCTTGAAGTGGACAAAGTTCAGAGTGCAGCAGCTTGTTTTATGAGGTATTTGCTGCCATTTTTCGTTTGAGGATTCATGCGCTTAGAGCATTTTGTACTTAAGTTTCAGTATGGAGGGATGGATGCTGTGACTGTTTTGGGGTAAAATAAATGCTTAAACATAATAAGTTATTAATAATACCAGAAATCGTGACTGTATGCTCTGTGCTCTATGCTCTAATAGCTCTACCACAACATCGGGCAGTAATACAGCTCCTGCTATGAGTGGTTGAGTGTTTTATGAGAAGCTCATGTTAAGGATCTGTGCTTTTCCTTGTTATACCCATCCAAAACCAAAAGCTGAGCAGAAAATCGTGTCACAGTAGGAATCAAAGTGTTGTTAATCTTCCTGTTAACTCTGGTCTGTCTTTAGTTTACAGAGGAGGGACGGCGCAGACAGGCACAATGTATGTAACCCGCTCCTCTAAGCACAGACTTACTACAGTAGGGACAGGAATTACCTTCTTTCATCACATTCCTTGAACACTCAAATTTTTTAAGGTCACCTTAGCATAAAATTCTAGAGGTAAACAGAATCATGAATGCAGAGCAGTCAATATCGTATCACTGTATGTGGTTTATATATATACTGTACTATATAATCCACAGAGCACTGCCTCCGATTGTCTGGAGCAAATTGTCAAATAGAGGCTTTCAGGGACTTGACAGAACATAGATCATCTATGTTGTGGATGCACTTCTTTGTGAGGCATTCAGGAGCAGGCTAGGTGATCTGTTTTTGGAACTTTCCATTCTTACATTTTATTCTTTCTTTCAAATGTGAACTAGGTGAACACAATATAAGGAACTTACTTGAAAAGGCCAGAAACATGTTTTTTCACAATTCAGGTGAACCTGAATACTATTTATCCTGCAGTTAAATTTTCACGCATTTACATTTTCTTGTTTTAAAATGCTCTCCGATAAAGGATGAAGACTTTATAAGTTGGACAAATCCTTGTTAACCTTCCTGAAAATAAAAACAAGGTGTATGTTAAAATAAATCCTTGCAAACGCTGACAGTTTAAAAAATAATGGAACATATTTTGAGAATGTCACGTTAAAACACTCTAACACTCTCTGACTACACAAACCTTTTTTTAGCCTTACTAAGATCAGTGGCTTCTTTGATTTGTTTGGTTACACTTGCCCTGGCAGCTAGAGACAGAAATAATAAGACTCTTCCACTACCATACCACAGCAGCCTACTGGAAAAGAACTGCTAATGCACACAGACAGCTGTATACAGATGACTAATCTTAACATAAAAATTCATATTGCTGTCCAGATTATTTGATTTGCCAAAGTTAGGCTCTGTTTGAAATTAGAGTCTAGTATAAAAAGGATTACAATGAAAACAAGTAACACCATCTGTAAGACTGTGTCATGTTCTTGACCAGCATTATGTCAGCGCTGACATGTTCATCATCTACTTATGTTGTACCCTGTCAGAATTCTAGAAAATGTAGTTCATGCACTGTTGCTGGGCTCCATTGTTTTAAAACTATTCATATTTCCATCTGTATATTAAGTTAAATACGTTAGTGTACACCACAGTGTCTACCTTTGACCCAACGACCGCTAGGATTGGTCCCAGCTCCGCCATTACCTTTAAAGGAAAGGATGGCCCTTAAAGTGGTCTGGATGATGGATGAATGGACATTCCTGAACTCTAGCCTTGTTTTTAAAAGCAGGCAATTAAATACTGAAATATGTTGTATTTAGAAAAGTAAGAAGCAGCAGCTGATTCCATTTGTATGCAAACTCATTCTGGATGTAATAACTAATCCATGTTTGGTTTATGCTCATGATTGTGATTTGAGGTACAGTATGACGTACTGAACAAACAAATAATAACAACATCTGTTTATCGTTTCATGAATTTTACATTAAACTATTTGCTAATATTGACTTCTTGTAGTGCTTCGACCTTTTATAATGAACCAGTGGTTTGGATTGACCATCATCCAGTCTGTTTGGTCACAGATGTTTCTCCTCCATGCTAGTGACTGGCTCCATCAGGTGCATGCTATGCCATTAGTTTGCTGCAAACGGTGAAAACTGTGTGGAATTTTGACTGTTTCCTTCCAGTAATTCCAGTTTGTTCTGCCTGTCAAGACTCACGACTCGACTTTGACAATTTATAAGCCCATGACACCAAATCCTGAAAAATTAGTTGTTATTTCACTTGTATTTTGTCTCCACTTTGACAGGTGATCCCGAGTTTGATCTGATATCACACTGACAGTAAATCTCGCCTCTCCTGAGCGTCTAATCGCCAGCTGTAGTGTTTCGTATGTGGTGATTTATGGCTTGAGATGGAGTCACACTGTGGCAGACATGATGTAGGGCGACATGGAATTTCCATTTATGTTAAATTTTCAGCCTCGTTCAGAACTCAACCAAAAGTAATTACTAATAAAAGTTATTGCTTTGTACAGCGTGCACACAGTAGATCATGACTCTCAAGCAGCTGCTCTTTTTATTAACATCTATGTGATTTTAATTGAATTCTTGCGATCATATTACAAACAAAACCGAGTGGTTTATGTTAGACAGCTTGTAGTTTTCTTTCTTTAAACACTGGCAGTTGAGTAAACAAGTTGTTTTAAGGGTTTGAGCTGATAATGCACCATGTGCAGCCAACAAGCCTTCACTCTGTCTCAAGCTTCAATTCAGCCGCTCAGAGCTAAGCGACCGTGACAGCTTCAGCTGCAGAAGCTGAGGACACTGATTAAAACACATGTAAGCTTGTAACACTACACCAGCGATAACACTGGGTATCAGGGGAGATATGGCAGGAGTGCAAAGCGACCAGTAACCCATGTTTGGGTTTGTGAGGATGCTTTTCCTGCTTGTTTAGTGCTGGTTTCTGAATTATTGCCTTTTAATTAGGCTTAAAATGAGTAAAGGCTGCCACACAATATACGTGAGGATCACTTCATAAGTTGTCTTATTAAGTTTGACAGCATTTTCTTATCCAAATCACTTTTTGTAATTAGCCATTTTATCGTTGCTTGTTTTCACTGGGTTGTTCTTTAAACATAGAAGTGAAGTATCAACAGCTGTAAAGCCAAATGTATTTTCAACTGGACGTTCAGGTGCTTTAGTTTCTTGCCATATTTCAAATGTGCAAATATAAGACTAGTGATTCATTGTGGATTGTATTTCTGTCTTTGTCGGCCCTGTGGTGGCTTTAGGACCAGTTTGTGGTATTGTCTGACCTCCTCGAAACACAAGTTTGTATTGAATTGATTGGTTCCTCCAATTGACTTACTAATGTCGGGTAACCTGTATATAAAGATAGCTATTATTAACAAAGTAGGCACAACTTCATCAAAATCACATCTCATCATCACAGTCTCTCACCAAGTCAAATTCAACTACAGATATCAGTCTGTCCATTTATGAAGCAGACATGACTGTGAATTAGCTGCTGCCTGCAGCTCAAACAGGTTGTGCAGTTAGTCAGTGATGGCACATCCATATGTGCAGACACCAGAAGGTTTGTCTCCCAGCACAGACCCTGGAGGAGATACCAGGAGGGGAGCCAGGCAAGGCTGCAGTAACAATAACACGAGAAGCTGCACTGATACTAGACCTGTGCTGCCTTTCAAGAGGTGCATTTTAGGCACAATGTATTAATAAAGTGACTAAACAAACAGCGTGAGTCCTTCCCTGCATCGAACCAGCTGCTGCTTGTTTTAAACTATAAAATCACGACAGGGCATAATGATTTCGTACCGAGCTGCTTGTGAATCTATGAGAATAGCCAGACACACAGAACCGCTCCAGGCCACCCAGCACATGTTAGATAACACACGTAGAAGCAACCGCTGCAGAGGACTGTGCTGATAATTGAGTTCAAGCTACATACCTGCAGATATTGTAACTAATGATTCTAAAGCTGTTCTTGTAGTCCTCTCAGCTTGCTCCCGATCGGGTTAGGGTGAAGTCAACCCGAACTAGTGCCAGTCGTCAAACATAACAGACAGAAATAGCATCCAGCTGGAGAGAGACAGTGATGACAAGAATAATCATGCATTCGCAGAAAACCCTCCCTCCGCATTCCTGGATATGATTTTAGAAATGACTCAACTTAGCGTGATGCTACTGCAGTGTTTTGGGCATCGGGCCTGTTTAATGGCACGTCTTGTGCCTCATCTACGCTACTGCCACAGAACTTTAGAGGCATTGTTCGTTCATACGCAGCGCTGATGATCAGATATGTTGTTAATTCGTACCAGGACCCGTTTGGATGTGAGCTGGTAAGAAATCAAAAAGCACCAGAATATTTAAATACAGTATGTTATTGCTTTTGAAATGAGTCTAAAACTGATGTGGCTGTTTGGATCGATGAAGCTTGTCACGTCTTGATTCACGCCTGCCTTGGGTAGCATAAAGTTTTATCTTTTGTTGAAAACATCTGAAAACTGAATGAAGAAATCGGTTCCTGATGCAGCCTTAGCCAAAATATATTGTAGATGTGTCGCAGACCTAGTTGTTATGAGTTACACTGTGAGGAAATATGGGGTAAATTAAACTTTTTCTTCTGGATATAATAGAAACACTATTGTTCTTTCAGCTGACCCAAATCCACACATTTTCATGTATTTATTCGCTCAATTATTAAAAAATGTAGCTAATTAAAGATGGTTTTTAATAATCTTAGCCAAGCTCACACACCTGTAACAGGTTGTACAACCTGTTAGTATCTAATACATTAGCCTTAAGGCGGTGGTTGTAAAACACACATTTCAAATTATCTAAAGACATCAGTGACTTCCTACTAGAAAAAAAACAACTGGCACATCACGGGTACATCTTGGTTCACATTTTCCTCTCGTCATTCCCTTCCAGGCACAGCTGCTGCTAAACAAGAGAACAAGAGGCACTTCAGGAGGTCTGGGCTAACACGGCACGGGGGTGGAGGGTGTGTGTGTGTGTGTGTGTGTGTGTGTGTGTGTGTGTGTGTGTGTGTGTGTGTGTGTGTGTGTGTGTGTGTGTGTGTTTTTGTTTCCCCGATGCCCAGTCTGACCGAGTGTGCCAGGGCCCTGATTAGTCCACATTCGAGTACAGAGCAATAACCGAAGCCTTCCTGAGGATGTTAAGTGGACACATGACAGACATTACGCACTGGTCTTGCCTCATTAACCAACCATATTATCATGCCAATAACCACATTGAGGAAAATTAACAGACCAGTTTATGCTGTCGCTGCGTGAATGCGGGACAGTCAGAAAAGGCCTCTGGTGGTGAATAGACGTGTTTCATGAGGAAATAATGAGCTTTTCTTCTTTTCACTGGCACCTGCAAGTGAACATAGTTGGTGTAAAGAAACCAACAATGCCAGTAGTTAATAGCTGAACCATGGGCAGTTATAGAAACCTTTTATGTGTGATGTACTACTACTCTGCGTGGTTTGTCTGTCTCTGTACAGTTTGCGGCCCTGTCACTGACTGGCCACCTGTCCACGGTAAACCCCGCCTCTCGCTTGATTGACAGCTGGGATAAGCCTCAGCATGCCGGCCGCATGAGCATTAGACAGCTGATCAGTGAGTCTCTGCAAAAATGCAAAAAACACATCTGAACAGATTTAGGATGAAGGTCACTGGGTTAAATATGAAGTCACGCTCAAAAAATATTAATTAGAAGCAGAATTTGTGGCCTGATCCCATTAGGAAGTAAACATCCCATCAAAGCACTTCCTCTGCATGTGTGAACAACAGCAAATGACTCATACTTGCAGTGATCTGTCAGAGATTTGCTTTATTAGCATTACATGCGTGTACTGCTGATAAAGCATCCCACAACAATGCACAGTGTTTGTTTTAATGTTAGAACATATCTGCATCTCTTTATTTCTACTAAGGTCCATAAGTGTCACATCGCTGCTTTACACAAAAATAGATCAGACAAATCTAATATAGCACATTAAAAAGTAAGTACTGTGATTGATTGATCTTAGTTCTCATCAAGTCTATTGTGACCCTGCTATTTGTTTATTTACATAAACTTCAATTATTTAAAAGCGAGAATAAGTGAACAAGTGAACTGAGAGAGGGCGAGAGAGAGGGCGAGCGAGCAAGAGAGAGAGAGAGAGAGAGAGAGCAAGTGTTTATTTAACCCAAATGAAAAGTGTTGTGTTGCAATAGCTGCATTACAAGAAACACTAAACATGCAAACACAGAGAAGTCATTAGAAGAATAAAAGGGAAGACTTTCAACGGACAGTCTGAAGATCTGTGCTGTTCATGCTCCATTCCACTCCTTAGACTACAGGTGTGGATACATACAGTATATGCACTTCATGCCAAGTCATTTATCTCTTCACCAATTTAACGTTCAATAGATGATGATCATTCTACCACAACCAACTACATGAGCTCCCAAGAAGTTCAATGGTCACTGGCTCTGATGCTGCTTATTCTGCTGGTAGCTGAAACTCATGTTGCACTGGCCAAGATCACTCAAAGTTAATAATCAGTAAAGCAATTGTATTCCCCCACTACTTCATATCTGTCATGGTTTTCAGGTCTGTTTCCTTATTTGGTCTTCTATCCCGCTCTGTGTCTGTCCCCTCCTCACTTCACTAACCACAGTAATTAGTTTCAGTAATTTGTGCCATTATCCACAGAAGCAGGTTTTTCAGTTTGATCCCCTTGTCAGATTGTTAACATCCAGCTTTCTCCAGACATTCTGGAACATTTGTGAACATTCTTGACCTTTTAGATTTTGCCCATCAGAGCTCTCCTGGGCTCTTGATTAAGCTCTTTTAACACCTAATAAACAAATGAAAAAAAGTGTGGATATGCACTAACTGGCTGCTCTTTAAGGTTGAGGTTAAAACAAGAAGCCATGTCAGATAAGATAGTGATAAAATAATGAGAAACATGAGACTCTTAAACTAAAAGATTCTTTAATAATGTATTTTGTCTTGAAGCCACAGAAAAGATCAACAACCCCATCTCTATTTAGTTAAAAAAATAGGATCATTAATTGCAATTGTAAGATTCACTTTGTCTACACTTGAGCTTGTTGCATTTGGAGTCCACACTCTGTCAGACACTGAGCAGGAGATGGTGTACTTCACAACATGGTATAAATTATGCACAGCATCTCCTGGGGAAATTTGGGATGATAGGACCTAATTTACAACAGGACTGCAGAATCAGTTTGAGGCCATTTTGCAATTCTAAACTGTGCACACTGGAATTACTACAAGGCTGGAATTCAATTTGTGGCGCCTTAGAAGATTATGGGATTGTTCTGACATTAGATCTTTCATCACTTGACCTTCCAAGTTAATGTTGTATAAACAAGCTTAGTATTTTCCTTGTGTTAAGTCATTTAATTTTCTACACTTTACATACTTTTATACAAAGGTGTTTTTTTGTATTTCTTCCACCAAACATAGGCATGTAATCATTTGGTTATTGAGTGATTAATTTTTTTTCTTTTTTTTTGCTAAACTGAAGAAGAATTAGATAAGTTAGGTTGTAATACTTGTACTGTATATAATACTAGTAAGCACACAGCTAACTGTAGGCTGGTAGCTGGTTTCATAGCCTTGTTAATGGGTTTCAGGGCCCGTGGAAAGTGAAAGAAGAGATCTGCAGCAAGATATCTGATGGAAGGATTGAGGGTCTTATTGATGACTGTCATAACTCTCAAACCATCCCTGGCCGTATCAATAACAAATCAAGTAAAAAGCATAACTTTTTTCATACTATGGCTCAGGCGTCTCTTTTCACACTGGAGTCAAGCTTCTGCTTATAACCTATAATTATTTCCCCCTGTTTTTCTCTGGTAGCTGGTTTCGTAATGACCCAGAGCCCAATTCTATAGAGGTGGAGATGTATAATATCAATATACATCAATATAAACAAAAACTAAATTAAAGATGTACATTGTAACTGTAAATTGTAGTCTTTCACTTAGGAGGAGGAATGAGTCTTAAAACAAAAAAAAACTCTAAACTCCAATAGGAACTTTATCAATTTGGGGAAAAACAGACAACTACGCTTCCAGACAGGAAAGATTAACTAAATACAAAACCAGAAAACAAAGCAGGAAATAAAAATGACAACAAGACAGAAAGCAAAGAAAAAACTGGGCCCCAACACTGGCTTAGGCAGAGGACACGATCCAGAAATAAACAGGAGCAAAAACAGATGTGAGCAAAAAGGTGAGAGTGAGTAAAAGGACCAGGTGAATGACTGTGGGGCACGAGAGAGAGGACAGATGCTGAGGTGCACCCAGCCGTGGATCACACAAAACAACAATGGAATAACTACAAATATACAATAAAATTAGATGGACTTCAAAGGGACAAATGAGTACGTACTGTCCCTGAACGCCTCGCCAGCACTGCTGAGAGGACTTCTAGACTGTAACATTACAAAAATGCTCGATATGCATTTTGTATATTGGCAGAACACTGACTATTAGAACACAATGCACTCTTACATCTACGGAAAATGTGGGATGTTTGCAAAAAAGAGCTAATACAATGCATGGGGCAATAATGGGGAAGGGTATAAATTATATTATATTGTATATTCATATTCTGTTACAGCAAAATCACATTTAGTGGATATAGGAAAAATTGAGTTGCAATGACAAACTAACTCAATAATGATAAATATATAATCTATACTGTGTTTGCACAATACATATATTTGTTTGCTCTTTGACAGCCTGAAGGTCCACGTTGGTCTGTAACACAGCAGACCTTTCTACCTGTGTGGTCAGAATACGTAAAGCAAAACATCTGGTCCTGTTTGCTCTTCACTATGCGGTCATGTCTTTCTTCGATACACTGTGTTCTGTTTTACGTGACTCCTGCGTTGTAAACGTCTGTAATTGTTTTTTTTTTATCTCACAAGTGGAAAGCAGCTGACCTACTCTGTGCTGCACACAGTGGCTTTTTGTTCTAGTGGGGTTCATGCACTAGCATCCTAGAGCAACATCCCAACCCTGACACCAGTACGAGGATCGTATGTTTCTGTTCACAGTAGATTGTGAACCTGTTAAGTGAATAAGTTAAATGAATGTGCATCGCTATGTCACGTGAAGTGTGATCAGTGCTCCGGTGTCTGTGTCTGAGAGAATATCAATGAAAAATGTCATTAAAACCACCAAGTATGTAGAAGGTGCCTTCAAAACTGTAAAGAAATAAGCAGTAAATAAAGCAGAGAGAGTAGATGCCTCTTATATTCTGGCGATATTCAACCGAACCCGTCCTTTAGCATCAGCTCGATGCCGTCTCCCGTTAAACATTTCTCTCATTGTTCTGTCAAGTATATTTTTTTGATACTATGACTAATGACCACAATCTATTAAACGTTTGTTATGAATAACTGTTCTTTTTTGAATGTTTGTTTTTTTCCCTATTTTGCCTATTTCCCTATTTTTTTCCGTATTTTGCTGCTTTTCTAACCCTTTTTTTAAAAGTATGTGTATTTGTAAACCTGTAACGCTTAATTAAAGTTGATGTTGCTCGTTCACTGTGTTTATACTGGCTCCCATTGTTCACTGTGCTCTTGTGTCTCATTACATGCCATTGCGTTAGCTTGTTTTTGCTTGGATTGTAGTAACACCGCGGTGCAGAGCAATGATGTTCAGTACATACGCCAAGATATCTTAGCAGTTTCATCATGATTCTTTGCTAACGACGTCTGTGGCTCAGCTGGTAAACGCCACATCTGGCCACGTGCTGCAGAAACTGAACCCTCAGTCCCTGGCAGCTAGGCCTCGTAAGACCTGAGCTTTGATTTGCTCTGATTTCAGAAACACCAATGGTTGGACATGGTAGAGTTGTCATGGTTGAATTGGTTCAGTTGAAAGCAAATATTTCAAATGAGATCAGCTTAGAAGTTGAATCAGCTTATGGTGTTTGCTTTCACTTAGCAAGAGTCAGTCGTGTCGGCTCGTTGGCGCGATGAAGTCAGTGGTCCCGCGTCCAAGCTATGACGTCATCATGTGAGGACACTGGGACTCGGGAGATTAAATGCAGATCCCTGTCCACAAGAATTTCCCCGAGAAGCTTAACACTGTATTCTCTTTTTAATACAGCACGTAAAACTTAATGAAGCAATAGGCAGGTAGTAGGCGACAGATGGAGAAGTTTAGGATTCTTTTGAGAGTTTGAACATCTCAGTTTCTAAAAGCATCTGTTTTCATTATTTGCTTGTTGGGGGAACTTTGTGACTTTTTTTCAGCTCAGCCAGTATTTTTGAAACTGCCATCAGTTCATTCACATTCTAAGTAAGGTGCTTCAGACATGCAGGGGAACTCTGTGCAGAACCACAGAGCCGGTCTCACGCGTTCTGGACGAGGAGCATGAGGAAGTTATAACAATGTAGAGGAAGCGTGTTTATGTGCATGCTGGAAATAAGTGTCGCTGAGATTAAACCTGCAGCAACTGAATTTCACATGTGTTTGTGCTGGTGTTTTGTGTATCTGGACCTTTTGATCTGGAAGCAGTAAATTTCACTCATGTTATTCAATGATAATCTCGGGGGTGAGAAGTGAAATGCATGAGGATGATCGCTTCCTCTGGCACTTTGGATTGGTTTCACTTTTAGTTGGATTTTACTGGAGGCCTGATTTAAAAAAGGGTGAACATAAACGCACTGATTGACACATGGCCAGAAATCAGCACATGCCATATTAAGCAGAGCTCCTCTCAACTCATAAAATGCTGGCAGTATGTAAAAAGAGACTTCTTGTTGAATTTATCTGTACAATCGATTACACACACTTACAGTAATGTTCCAGGAGCCCCACTTTTCAAAGTCAGCTCTGCTAATGAAACAGCCTTTGCCACTCGGAGGCAATATAACCACAGCGACTTTCACAGTCTGATGCCATGTGCATAGCGTCTACCCAGACATCTCTAGGCTAGGTTGGGTTAGTTGGGTTTATGACCGCAGGGTTAATGCTTGATGAAGTCAAAAATCAACGCTTGGATTCAGCTGAAACTGTGAACGTTGCCCAGACTAAAGCACCAAGACACACACACACACGCACGCACGCAGGCGCACGCACACACACACACACACACACACACACACACACACACACACACACACACACACACACACACACACACACACACACACACACACACACACACACACACACACACACACACACACACACACACACACACACACACACACACTTTATAGCGTTGCTCCTCCCAAACAACTAATAATGGAAACAACTGTCTCAGTTCTGCAATCATGCTAAAAGCACGGTGTGACAAATTGTTGTTTATTTTTAATCCCAATATTTATGTTCCTCTCTAAAGTCTACCATGAAACGGCGAGCTACATGTGTAAGCTGAACTTTGAAAGAATGGCTATAATGAGGCCTAATTGAAACCCACATAGTAAAGTTGATTATCATTGCAAGGTTTAAAAGGAGACTGGATGGAGGCTTGGACGCTTTGCTTGAGCGCATGCAAAGCTCTTTTAAAGGTTGAGTCGTCCAGATTTTTATGCCAAATGTGAGTCAGCCTGCTGCCTGCTCTGGTCCTTACCAGAATTCATCAGTTTCCCTCGAGTGCCTGGGTTTTGATCTGATGTTCACTGGAACCTGCACATGCAGAGAGACCACATCTGGAGAGTGGTCTGGATGTGTGTATCACACTTTGGAGGCGGTCCAGTGGGCTTGTCTGTGCGCGCTGGTGACAGCGCAGACCGTTACAAGAATGCTTGTGCCTCACCAGGGAACACTTCATCTGCCAGTGTGTGGCGATGCTCGCTGTGGGTGTGCAGGGATGACGACAGCAGGCGCAGGTTGCCGATAACCTGGCCTTGTTGACCCAAACTGACGGCTGTGGATTAAATATAGGTCCGAGACTCCGTGTCCTGGAAGCTCCCATCGCAGCTAACCAGCTTCACCAACACGTGGTAATGATCTTAGCACCCCACAGCAAGATATAAACACTTACCCAGTGAACAAAGGTGCATTGTACCACTAGTAGTCCATGTGTGGAGTATTACACAGCAATGTTCCCTCATGCTACGAGACACACACAAGAAAACAGCACCATCTGTACCGGCACACACGCTTCTGTCAGGGCCGAAGTCGAAATGCCACCAACTGTAGAAAGCCCTTTTCTTTCACGCGTTACATAACAGGACATACCTCACAGGTACGTTGAATTGGTTGGGGAAAAGGAAAGGGATGGTTAGAGCCGACAATTTCGCGTAATGATCGAGCAACAGATAATCAAGGAACTAATCATCAAGTTGCCAATAATCAGACTGAAACTGATTTTGCCAAAGCAGCCTCAAAATCATCCACATGCATTCACATGTTTGACATCAAATGAGTCCGTTAACTATGAATGATTTTAGACTAAATGTCATATTAATTCGGGAATAATACAAGTGATTTGAGTTGCATGACTGGTTTTAAATTGTTCGTCGGAGAAAGTCTGTGATTAGGTTTTAGAGCTCAGAGGTAATTAGTAGGCTCTGTCTGTTGGTAAATAAAGGCTCCCCTGGTTTGGAATTTAATATAACTGTACCTCAGCGACTTGATGTTTTGTTGCTTTTTTTTGGGGAACGCGCTTGACAACGGCCTTTTTCAGATTTTCATTTCCCTTCCACAGAATTCTGAAGCACTTGGAAGGTCGGGGTGGATTATATGGTGACGCTCTGCCAGCTGTGCCTGCAGATCCAAGGCCATTCAAGCAAACCTTTGTGCAGTCATTAGTTGTCTCCACGAGATCTGGTCTCGGAGCAACTGGACAGTCACACTGGACTGATAGGATACTTTGATAAGGCAAAGAACAGCCAGAAATCCATGCTTGAGCTTGTAATCAGTCACGTGATCGGCCCATGACCTCCATGAATTTATAAATGCTCCTCTGCCAACATTAACCACATTCACAAGCGGTCGTGATGATTCTTAGGTCAATCAGCACCCTGATTAAAACCCACTAATCCTATTTAAAAAAGCATGGGGTGCTTTTATCACAGATACACGCAGTTGCAGCATTGTTAAACGAAATGGAAAAGGTGGATCAGATGATTTCACGCATCTTTCAATGCTGAGATCAGTGATTAGTTCATTTTAGCTTAAGATACATTTTTTGTTTGGCAGAAAGTGTCAAAGCAGCTACATAATTGTGATACAGAACCCTCCTTTCATAGATGAATTAATTACAGCACGGTTTGTGTGACCCTGCCTCAGCTTTCGCCCCACGTCTACTGTATGTTCAGTCTCAGTCTGTTTGGCAAAAACATCATTAAACGTAGCCCAAACGAGGGGGGGTAAGGAACCAGACATGAGCTAAAATAGACGTTTAGACGTGCAAATAAACGGAGAAAAACACTGCTCCGATCCAGAATACACTCTTGCTTCCCAAGCAGTCTAGTCAGCTGGGGCTTCTGGGCCCCAATCAAAAAGTGAAAGAACAGTACCATGCAGGAGGCCACGTTGGGTCAGTGTCCTCCCAGTGTTTGGACTGTAACTAATGATTTACTGTAATCAGCCAAGTGCAGCAAATGTTTCCTTGTTATTCATTGTAATGGATTTGCTTTGGACGCGTCCGGCGCAATTCTTTTCGCGCCGATGAGTTCATTCGCGACGCTGGCGCGGCGAGACGCGAGGGACGCTCCGCGGGCGGTTACCAGTCAGCGGCTGGGCGCGTTGTCTCAGGTGCGACGCACAATTACAGCCCTGATGAGCCCAATCTAAACAATCCACTGAGCCCATAAACAAAACCTGTTCCAGGAAGTTATTAGGCGCGTCTGGCAGCCCCGTGTATTTACTTGCAGGCCTGTTTGGCTTGTTTACAGGCATTTGATGTATGTTAACATATGTTCACCTCGCCTCTGTGCCCAATTGTGAGGATGTTTGAAGCTAATTACACACGCTGACACTAATTAGAAACGCTGACACAGTCCAGTCACTGGAGCGATGCATGCTACAGTACATGTGTTAGCGTGTGTTTCCAAATATTGTAAAAGAAATGATGTCACTTACGATTCGCCTAAACAAGTGTGTTTCATATCCACAACTGAGTAGCTGCACTCTATGGAACAGAAAACGGGCTTTGCATCCAGGCTAAATAATTCCGATGCCGTTGCAGCAACCGACCTGACTCTGCGTGAGGGGATGTGAGCCTTAATGGTAGTCGGCACCGCTACGAAGTGCAGCCCGTGTGTTGGAAAACACAACCCATTAGCATGTGAGCAACGGCCCAGCCTGTCAGGTCCGTGTCAGAGAGTAATGACTTTGGCTGCGGCTCCTGAAGCAAAACGTACCTCTGCTCAAACTCCTCAAGTCGAAATCCCAAGAATGTTTCCTTCTGAGGGGAGAACAAAAAGATGGACCACGGCCCTGTCAGCTGGGAGGTGTTTCCTAAGCAATGGCCTGACACGGCGATCCAAGATCAACGAGTAGACCGCCGTCTGGAGAGGATGCGTCCTGTTAGCTACAAGCATCCTCTGTAATCTGTATCTATTGTCTGTCGAGTGGGTCAGGAGATCTGGTTCCCTCGTAGACTGGCAGCAGCGGCCGCCTGATCTTTGAAGTGACAGCGATCTTTCAATGTCATATTGTGATATTTTATGGGCCTGCGCTGGCAGTTAACGTGTTCCGTGCCTTCTATGGAAATGTTGTAATTTCTCGAGAAACAGCAAAACTAGTGTTTGATCTTGAGCTGGAAAGCAGGCGGCTGAATGTTGGATCCACAGAGCAGGTAATTATCTGGGCTTGTGCTTTGCTCTTCCTCCGTCTCTCCCCGACTCTCACAGATAACTACGCTCCGTATCCATGCAAATGTTTGGCAGACGGTTCAATTCCTTCTGGTTGGGGAGGGGGCTGGGGGGGGGGGGGGGGGGGGGGGGGGGTTCTTTTACTCACTCTCTCTCTGTCTCAGTCTCTCCCCCTCCCTCTCTCTCTTTCCTCGCTGGCAGTAGCGTCGGTACTATTGGCAGGAGTGACCAGAATAAAAACAGCAACACCAGACTCAGAGAAAGAAAAAAAGCGAAGTGATCCACTGAATCGGGGTCTCTGCCCTATCCTAATTACGTCGAGACTCATATCTTTTCTGTTTTTTTCCACCGACAGCCACCCCCCACCCACCCTTTTAGGACTTTGGGTTAGAGCTCCGTAATTAGCTAGGAGAGAATAAAACCAGCTGATCGGCGGTGGGGTGTTGCATTTTGGAGCGAGATGGCTAACAGAAACATGCTGTTGCTCTTCTGTGGACTCTTCCTCCTCGCACTGATTCAGCCCTCACTTCAAGGAGGTAAGTGTGAGCTACAGGTGAAGTGGAACAGGTGCAAATGCCTGATCTGTGCCTCCGTGACCCTCGAGACCTAAAACAATGCATGTTGAGTCATTCTGTTGCTTTTTGTTTTCACAGATGTTTAAGACCTGTTAGGCTAATGAGCATGGATTGATTTAGTTATGGAAGCATTTTAAAGTATTTAGCAGCTCTTTATAATTATGAAATAAAAGTAATGTAATTTGGTGCAAGCTTAGAGTTTGACAAAGCAACTGCAGATTCTGTTTGTGGTAGTTTAAATTAATAGGAAGCCCTCAGCGTTGTTTAATCTGCTGGTGTTCTGCACACTTGAAGAAAACATTCAAATAAACAGCAGAGACGTTGTTGGCTCACCTTTGCACATTCACTGCTGCTCTTTTACAAGTGAGGCTTGGTGCTGTCCAGAGACCTGGTCTGCTTCTCGCTGCCTCAAATTGCAGGAGACAGCGCTGCACGAAGGCTTCAGCGTAATGTTACGCAGGCGCGTCGTTATCTGAATGTACCGGAATGACAAAAGCACTAATCGCGTCTCACAGACAGACTGAAACACATACTGGACACAGTCCTGCACACTGTTCCCCCGCCACATGACAAACTACACGGCTTTAATTCATCCCCGATGGGCTTCCAGCGGGACGGACAGCTGTACGTGAGCGTCGCCTTGACAGCCCCTCTTAAAGTTCAAGGACTCATCTGCCCCGAGTCTGTGAAGCAGCAGCGTGCGGAGGCGATGGCTTCCTTTAAAGTGCTGTTCAGAGTCGCTGCTTATCTGCTTTCGGGCCCGGAGACGGGGAGAGGTGGTGAGCGTGCCTTTCCTCCCACTCCCATTCAGCCCGTGAGCTTAGTTTTTTCTCCCCGCTCTCAGTACTTACAGTATATTTGATTCTTTGTCTGTGTTTTGGCTGAGACTCTATGGCTTCCTCAGCCCCCAGCTGGACAACATGTTCAGCATGTGGGGCTGGGTACGCTGGTCGAATCCAGCTCTTGCTTTATGTGTTTGCTCCAAAGTCGCAGCTGTTTGCGCGTGTTCCCGATCTTTCCTCTCGGTGTCCTCTCTCATTGTAGCCGGATTGTTGTGGATTCCTAAAAAAATGTGATCCAGCGGATGTTTTATTGGCCTCCTCTGAGTTGATTGTGTTGACACAGTCTGTATTTGTCGGGCTGCAGATCCAATCATTCAAAAACGCCTTCCCCGTCTATTCTAGCACATTCATCCCGTCGCGCGTGTTCCAGCCACGTTTCAGCTGAGACGTCGGGGTGCGTTCATGCAAAATATATAGTGTGTGAAGGAGCCAGCAAAGATCAACACCGGCTTAGCAACGCAACTTTGATCTCAAGGCAGTGTTGAATCCATTTATACCCAACCGCTCTGATAGTCAAACCAGCTCCATCTGTGTCTCTCAGCTTGGTCCAAGGTCAACTCTCCATGATATAAACCTCATTAACACTTTGTGCAATAATTTAACGCCTTTGCACAGAAAATATCTCATCTGATCCTCGCAGAACTCACCCCTGAGTTATGATCGCGGTGCCGGTGCGAGTGTTTTCCATTCACCTTCGAGTGAATTATGCTCCTGGAGGAAACATCTGGGAAGAAAGTTTGTTAATAAATACGCTCCATCATGTTTCCCCCCACGACCTTGCGAAGGTACCGCGTATTTGTAGTTTCCCCGCGTTCATAAAAGATGGAAGACTCACTTTACAGTACATTGTTGCAAACCGGCCACATCTGTTATGTGGGTACAGTGAGGTAAATATTAATCTTGTGCTTGTGACTATACTTTATTGTTTTGTTTGTTTGAACCAGTGTGGTTGAAGAGAATTCCTCAACTTAGGAATTTAAATGGGCTCATACGTCATTGTCCCAATAAAAGGAAGAGTGAACATCTTCTAGGACTTTGGTTATTGATATGTTCTTGTTGAGGGCATGGAACACAATATAACCCTGGTTGTTATATGTTGGTTTCTTAGTGGACAGATGCCAAAGTAGTTATTTTATGCCTGACACAGTTAATGACTCTGTTCTGAAGGCCAGGGAGTAGCTGACCTCTTGCGTTATGGACACTAAAGGACTAAAGAGGCTCTATGAAGTCATCTGTAATGCTGCAGTTTGATGCGTTCAGCCTGGAAGCTGCAGGGGAACTTCAGACATCGGTCAGTGACCCTCCTGGCTGTGTGTGCAGACACCATCAATTGTCTTGACTCCCTCAAGAAAAAGGGGGTTCCAGCCTTTTCGGGTCGTGCGTGTTGTGAACGGCGTAAACCACGGCCTGCTGTGTGAACGTGACACAGCTCCAGGACTTCTTCCCCGCAATCAAACAGACCCTTTGAAGCAGCATCCGAGCAGGACGCAGAGGTTTTCCTTCAGCGAGTGGTTTCATCAGCTTCGCTGCTGGAACCGTGGAGGTATTTTGACTTGTTGATGTTTGAACGGTTTGGTGTAATTTGCAGCGAGGTGACCTCATCCAGTACTCATTTGGGTAGGAGCCTTCTGGTTATAAGCACCAGGGTTTGCTATTGTGAAAGAACTATTATTCCATGTTTTCATGTCTCACTCTGGCAGACATCCTGGGAACGCTTAAAGCTACGGGACAAACTGAGCCACAGTTTGCAGTGTAACATGAAAGCATGTTTCCTCGCTGGGATTCATTGGTAACAGGTTCTGGGGATGGATGAGTTACTCTAATAGGTAGTTTGTGTACTACTTGGTTTGCCTTTGTAAATCTAGTCACTGTACGGTCATTTCGCCATCAGGAAATGTGTGTATGTCTCTTGGGCTGTGAATAAATGTCAGCGCAAGCATCTTTGAATGTTTTCTCTGCCCTCCACCGGTGTGAAGTGTGCGACGCACATTAATTCAGACGACTGAGTCCAGACACCAAGTGGCCTCACCACCACACCAGCTACCAGGAGTCACCAGTGTATTCATCTAGACTCGACACTGATCTCCAAGCTCCTCCACTGCCCATTTGTGTGAAAAACGAATTATGATGAAAAAGGGAAAAAATGCAGAAAATAAAATCACGGATAAACACTTTACCTCGATTTAATCAAAATCTACTGGCGTGAAAACACTGTGTGCTGTGTTCTGTTAGTTACAGTGCACTTTTTATGGGAGGGGCATGCATGGCACCTCTATGCCTTCTGCATCAATCATCTAAGCCAAACAAAACTGCATTCTTGTTAGTGTTACTGGTGGATTTAGCAACGCAGCCACTTGAGAACAAGTCCAGTTCCCACACACGCTATAAATTGTCTGCAGACTGGGCTGGACTCAACAAGACTTACGGACGCAACACACAGATTTTATGCTTTTCCTCCTTCGAGAATGCAAACTTCTTTTGTCCTCGCCACTGAAAACCTGTAGTGTTTTGTCAGTACGCTGCTCATAAATGTGACAGTTCAGACAGAATACTTAATTAAATCCATGTTCTATATGCACAACCTCTCAACCTCTGAGTCACACAGTACCGCTGCTACTGTCAGATGTCACATTGCTTCATTTTAAATGTTAAAGCACAATAATAACAGAGCAAATTGATAAGTGTCACATAAATGTTGTCCTTTTTTCCACTTTCACTGTGTGTTACACTCACATAAATATGTTTCTATTATAATATGAAGTTTATACTATCAAGTCTTGGCTCCAAAGTTTGTAGTGAGTTTATATAGTTCATGTTTTTTTTCAACCATGGCTTATTCTTTCATCATGTTCAGCTCCGAAACACGTATACAGGAGACTCCACAGCTGTTCCAATATGTTCTTCCACGTTCTATGTTCTTCCAAGTCCCGTATTGGCTCTATCAGCTTCCACTGTCGAAGCGGCACCCGAACAACCGAACAATGACAACACCAGAACCTCCTCGGTGGTTGCGTTGCCGTCGTGTGACGGCCGTGAGCTTGTTTGCCAGCGTGCACCTCTCACCGCTTCGCAGAAGTGTGACTGAGACACAGTTTGGCATGTGTGCAGAGGAAAGGCGTGGCGAGGTTGACATGGGTGCGCGAGTGAAATGGATTTTCCCATTCAAACTGTCATTTTCTGTGTTTATTTCCCCTCTCTACCCTCCGACATGCTGCGGAAAGTAGAGGGAGCAGGAGGTGACAGACTGTAGCGTAGGTCAGCTGTCACATGTCTGATAACAGGAGATGCAAGCGGAGCAGGAAGCCACTGTTGGCTCCAGTGAAGCATAGCTTTGGGCTACGGGACAGATGAGGACATTGGCAACTTTAGACATGTGTTCGGCTCACGTAGCTGGTTTTACAGAGTGGATTTCCTCAAGACGTCCCAAACTGGAGCGCCTGAGCCGCGATGGTAATGGTCGTATGTGACAGATGGGGAATGGCAGTGTGAAGTTGTGTGTGATGTTTGTACAGATGTGCTCTTACTCGCTTGCCTCGCAGTCATGTTCTATGCGTTGGTCCATCATCTCGTGCACGTTTACCTTTTTAGTCAAAGGCCAATTATCAAACGAGTGCAGAACATGGTAGAGAAAATGTGACATTACTCACCAGCTGGCTGTCAAGAAAGAAAGTAAAAACAACCTCAAGCCACAAAGAGCAATTAGAATAACTGTCATTACTTTGAGAGGTACTGTGGAAAAATCTGTCACTGACCTGGTTTGATCCAGCAACAAAACAAGTTCTGAGTGTATTTGCTATTTTTGTGGTTATTTGTGAACCCAAGAACCCAAATCCAGCATAAAATGCATTGCTCTGGAGTCAGCATATTTTTCCACAGACTCTAGTCTGTAAGTATCTGAGCCATCAAGAATTTTTCCTCTATTTGTTACGGTATCAGCCTTAGGCAAAATATCAAATTAACACTTAAAACACATTTCCACTTCCTCATTTTCAAAACAGCCCATGATATGATACAGAAATAAACATACAAGGAGCTGGATACGGCTCCTACCACCTGCTCGCTCGGGTCCGGGGAGCTACAGTATGTCATCTAATAACAATTCAAAACAAGGAAATCTGAGAAAGCAAAACACCTGCATACATATGGTGTATAAACGTTATCTTCTAATCTAAGCCTTTGAGCTTTTAACACATTGTTCTCGTTGTGTTATACAAACACAAGTTCGGTTCCAGTTGTGAAAATTCCCACCAACTGCGTCAAATCTGTCAAATAAAACTATAAGCAAGCTGAAATGATGAAGGCGTACAAATAAAAGGCAGTGATTAAATGAGGATTAACATTAGGGAATGTAACATTGTGTAGAAGCTGTGACAAGTGTTTCATCAGTCTCTGTGTTGGAGGTGTTCAGGGACAGACAGAAGTGTGTACTGTATGTGCTTTATTTATTTATTTATTTTTTCACTCCCTATTCAATTACTTTTACACAGCAAGAATTGTCACAACAGAGGGAAAACAGCCTATCCATGTGTTTATACTGTACAAATATTACTATACTGTATATGTTGGTGATTACCTCAGATAAAGGTTAGTGACAGACTTGGGTATGTTTTTGATGGTTTCCCAAAAGGGCCCACCATAAAACCCACCGAACTCTAGCAACATACATTCATTAGATAAATGGTTTATAATATGAAATGACCCTTTCAGGTTTTTTTGATTAACATAAAATCACATCAAGTGTAAACTACTTCCGGTCCATTTTGATTACATCTTCTCACTTCACTTCTGTTGATGGTTGGCTCTGTTACTGGTTCCTATGACTTGAACCCCATTCAGGTCCAGAGTGGAGAGGTAATAAATTCAAATCACTGTCAGGATTCCGGCGAGCGAATGCACGTCATCACCCTCTTAATGTGCTCAGGGCCACTCTGGGCTCAAACCACAAAAGGAGAAATCGCACAACAACCGTGATATTTAGCTGAAAGCAAGACCTCCTGACGGAGTAGCAGGCAGTGATATACTGGCGCTTCATCGTCTGGCCTCTAAAAAAGGTCGTCTGTCTGAAAAACATTTTAAAATTCTCTCACTTATCTTTCTCTGCGTCACCTGGATGAACCTGCCCCGGATGAATTATATCGCTTTAAGCAATAACTTGTTGTCTCGTTTGCTCTGTTTGCGCGCTGTAAAGCTGAATTTAACACTTTTTCCCTTTTTATCTTTTAACAGTCACAGATTTGAGATGATAAAGATGCTGTTAAAAGTCACTACTTGGTAATAAAAGCACAAATCTCTCTTCCTGGGTTCTCTACCAACATTAATCATCTCAGAAACACTCAAGGTTAAACCTTCAGCTGAAATCAACAATGAAATAAATTCTTCCCAATTTAATCCCGCGCATTCGGAGTCAGTCGCATCGTTCATACAAATTCCTGCACATTCTCATGACCTGGATAAGTTCACAGGGACGTTACCACATGCTGAGGGTGACGTGATTTAAGACCATCATAAATCTCGCAACGTATTGCGATAGGTGAGGTCACTTGGCGGAGGTCATTGTGTCTTATTTTCATGGTGTCAGTGAACCGAATGCACTCTGCAGACATGGGCACAGTAGCGGTTGGGATTCTGAGAAAAAGGAAAAGTGGAGCAGACGCACGTTCCCTGCTCGCCACGCCGAGACAGGAAATCCTCCTTTTGATTGTGAGACGAGGGAACCGGGTCGAGAACAATAACCCCACCCCTGCTGTGTGGTGCCTGCACCTGAGAGCCGTGCCACGAGGCAGGAGTTGAAAGGCAAACTCATTTGCATTTGTCCGTTCCTTCATTCATCATTTCACCGAGAATCGTAAATGTTCCCACTTATTCCCACTTGCAGCTAAAATAAAAAATATAACAAAAAAACAAAACTAATTCTTCTACATGACCTCATTCTGTGAACCGCTGCTGCTCTAGAAAAGGCTTCTCTTAAATAAAAACCTGTTTCTCTGTATTCCACTCATTTAATGGCTGCAGTTGTTGAGCGTCTAAGTAGGTTTTGCTCCTGATAACATACAGTAAATCACTCACTGTTGTATTAATACTGTCTAAAGCTGTCAAATTTTTCAGCATTTAAGGAGCAATCAAAACTTCAGGCTCGTGTTTTTATTAGTTTTGTGAGTGTCCAATACGTGTTACAGTACTTTAATAACTCAATCCAACAGTGAATTGCTGAATTGTGTTCCCGGACTTCGCACTTCATGGGTTTTTCTGCACTGACTGGCTCTCGCTGCTCATGTTTCCTTTACTGCTTAGTTTAGCTGCACGATAGAAACTGTGGACAAACCCATTCCGCTTGTCACAGCTCGTTAGCGAGCACGTCGGAGCCTTCTCCAGTGAGAAGTTGGATTTTCGGGGATAGTTCTGCGGCGCGTGTCATGGGGTTTCCTTCAACCAGATCGGACAGTAATACCTTGTAATGTTCTTCCATTAATGGACACCTTCAGTGGACAGAACTCAAAGTGCGGTGTTCACACAGAATTTGCTAATAAACACATGAACGCCTTTGACATGTGGTTCAAATTAATTGGCCCTAACACATGTAAGATCCATTAAATATAATCACTGTGGTCCTGCAGCCCCATACTCTCTGCTGAATTGTGTTCTTGGTGATACAAACCAGGTTTTCCCGTCAAAAAAAGTATAATGCTATAATTTTGGCCTTAGCTCACCAGTCCCATTGGATTTAGCTGTTAGTTGTCCCAGAACAACTGAAATCACTTTTTTTGTCCTCTTTTTCTTTTAGTTCTGTTGTTGTTCACATGAGGCCACTGGGTCTGGAATCCAGATCGACCAATGCAGGAATTACTCTGACTTGCTGCCAGAAAGCGGGCAAGAAATGAAGTTACGGGGTGTAGTCCAGGAGGGGGCTGGGGGTGTCCACAATGCTACAACGACTCTATGAAAGGTTTCCAACTGCAATACCTCATCACAATGAAAACTATTGGACCTTTCTCCTCATCTAGCGTACAAAGTCTTTTCCTTTCATTACGCCCTGGCTGAAGCCACTGTTTACGTTTGATCGGATGCCCTGTCGTTGCTAACATGCGGCAGATGTTTAATCCAAGGACAGATTTGTTTTATTGCTCTGTCTGGGTCACAGATTATGAATGTGTTTGAGAATGTGTTAATAAATGGGCTCATTATTGGTTACAAAAGTAACATGGCTGCAAACTGAGGCGCTATTGTTACAGTGGTAGACGATGACCCTTTTTCTGCTCTGTGTTGCAGGAGTGTATGTTCCACCTGGTGCTGCCGTTGGACCCGGAACTGGATTCTTCCCAGGTATCAGACCTGCTTCTCAATTACAACCACCTAAAATGAATGAAAAAAGCATTTTTTAGCTTGTGTTATAGAAAAGACCATAGACTAGTTTATCTTCATTGTATCTCCATTGACCTAAAGCCACTTGCTCTGTGCAGGCCATGCTGCGTGTTGTGTACAGTTTTGATTTTTCAAAGTGATTGTGTTTCCTAAGAACGTATTTGCTGTTGCAGTCTAGTTGTATATTGATTCAATTTCCAGTGGACATAGTCGCATAAACAACGATATGAGATGTCAAACACCCGTTGCAACATTAAAAACAAAATCATTTCTCGCTGCGTGTTGTGTGTATTGGCATGATTTAAAGTCTTAAGCTGGAAATAGTTATTATTCCCCTGTTTTCGATTTCATACATAACAGTTGAAAGATGTTCACATTACCCTGTAGTGTTCTAGTGTTAATGTAAATATGCACACATCCACTATACAGAATCATCCACGCAAGCGGTTATGATGTCAAAGCCTCCTCGTGCCCTGGTGATGTCACCTGCTGTAATGATTAATTGCTGAGCCAAGAGGCTCTCCTTGACGTCGCTACATGCTGCATACCATAACTCAGGGCTGTGTGTGATTGTTTGTTTGACAAGGCGCTGCTGGAGGACTCCCCGCGGGCTACAAGCCAGCCAAGGCTGCAGGTGAGTAGCGCAGGCCTTTGATTTACGACCTTTCCCTATAACGTGTTGTCAAATATGTTTTAAGGATCACATCTGGATTATCGCGGATGGGGGCGAGCACGAGGATGTCTGTGATTTAAAAAACGCAAACAGGATTTTTAATTTGGTTTTCACCTCTTTATTACTTGATGCATGATTTGTGAATGAACCAATGTGATTTTTGTGGTGAGGCGAATGTTTGGTGTAATGAGTTTCTTTATGGTCGTCATGCCTTTTTTTTTCTTTGCTTCCTATGAACCTGCAGAGCTTCACATGTGAAGTGTTTGTGTAAACTGCAGCCGTTCCATAAAGTAATCTCTCAGACACGGCAGCGGCGTTGCTTTCTCAGTGTTCTGGTTGTTTGTCCAAAAGGCCACGTCTGGTTTAACGCATGGCCACAGATATTCTATCTGGTATTTGTCATTTCACACATCCATAGCAGATACACTCTGTGGCTCTGCATGTGCGGCTCACTATTTCATCAACAGCTCACCAGACTCTTGGCCCGCTCCAACTTCCATTTGCTGAACACATTGGAAACGTGTGAACCCTGTTTTTTTTTTTTAAAGCAGACAAATGAAGCCACGACTGCACGGATGAGACCAGACCCAAGATGCTTTACATTGTGGATACAGAGTTGCTGGTTCAATAATTCTAAGTTGTATTAAGCCGTGTGCAAACCTTAGATTGCCCAGTGCACGAAACCCTGGAAGTGTAATTCAAACAGATTGCAGACAAACTTCCCTGTCAACACTAGGCTTTAGTTTGGCCAGATCTAAGGGAAACACATGGTGAGACTTCCTTGTCACACCACTGCAAGCTAAGAATAATTAAATCCCGGGGTTATTGCTCTGGCAATAAACAATGTGTATTTGGGACCACCCACTTTTGTTAAGCCAGTTCAGTTGAAGACATTATGAGGTTTGGATATTCGAGGCTGATTACACATTTCTCCTTTACAAGCTCAGCATTGGGTAATAATGATTGTTGTGTGTTTAATTACAAGCCTTACCTCATGTTGATAAGGGCAGAACAGCACGGCACCAGCGTTGTTAGCGGGTGGCTAGCGGGTGGCTAGCATTGACGCTGACACTGATGGTAACTGTCTCCGCTGGCCCTGACAGTTGGCGGTTATGGAGGTGCAGGCCAAGGTGTGAACCCAGGTGCTCTGGTGCCGAGGGGCGTCGGACCCGGAGGCTTCGGCGTCACAGGTAAGTGTAAGAAAAGTCTGCAAACACACGAGTCAGTGCACACAGTCTTCAGGAGCTGCTGCTAATTTCTCTCCTTACTCCTTTTAATGTTATTTCCACAGGACAAGGTGGAAAAGGCCCTAAACCAGGTAAGTAGTAACTTACACCAAGCAGATATATCTAAGATAAAATGTCTGTAATACTTGGAGGCTGTGGTCACATATCTGTATGTATGGACTACGTGTTAGCAGTGATCTGCACAGGCACAGCGGCGGCTGAGGGAAACAGGCCTCTGATTGGTTGTCATCAGCTTCTGCTTATCATGCCTGTGTTTTCTTTGGGGTTGGTTTACACCAGCCTGCAGCTGTTTGGGGCGTCCTGACTGGGTGGGTTCACCAAGACTCCGCCGCTGCCGCCGCCGCCGCCGTCGCGCCTCTGCCGCGTTACAGAGTGATGATTGGCAAAGCACAAACGCGCATCAGCGGCCTGAACGCGTTGCAATTTGACGCGCACAATATCTGGAAACCGTACCTTACCGCGGGCCCGCTCTCTGGTACCGTAAATATTTTCGCTCCAGCTTCGCGCTGCGCCGGTGCTGCAGCAGCACTTAGCCGTGGGTACGTTTCCTCGAGCGCTGTCGATACAATCTCAGCCATCTAGAGCCGGCCTGTGTGGTCGGAAAGATAAGGAACCCCCGCATACGTCTTGCAGGGCCCTGCTCGTGGAGTAGGTAACACAGCGGTCCCTCCGGACAGCCACTCCCAGCCCCTCTAACGACAACCGCTCTGTGAAAATGACTTAATATCCATTATTTGGTGGAAGTTGCTTTTGGCCGCGTTGCTTGGGAACTGTTGCCCGGCCTTTTGTGTCCCTTCGGCTTCTCCCTCTATCGCTCCTGGCATTCACGGCCGAAATGGCATTAGCTAGGAGAGGGGAAGCGCACAGCGCTAAGTGCAGCTCCTCAAGTGTTTTTTAATTAGAGTGACTGATCCTTGACACCCGTCCTAATCAGCAGAAAGGCTTAATTATACACAGACGACAGCTAGAGGTCAGCTAAGGTTTTACACATTCTTGAAACAACTTAAATTCACTGAGGGACTGTAATGTGCTCTGCTGTGTGGCTGTAATTGTATTGAGTAATCCCTGGACGCTGGTTTCCATTAGTGGGGACTTATTATATCAGCAAGTCCTATTCCATCACAAAATATTGCCTGGAGCTACCAGCATTTGGAAATGAGAATCAGGTCCATGCCTTGCTAGTACTAGGTTTCCTACCGCGCAGCTGGTCGTAAGGTAAGTATCACACAATGACAAGTTGAATTCAGCTTTGGCCTGTTTTATAGAAAACGAGCCAGAGGAAATTATATCCTACCAGCGTATGAAAAATCAATGGCCTCTTTATAATTACTTCTGTTCATTCTTCCGGCACATGGAAGCCCAGCAATGACGTCGCATCTCCACAGATACAGTACGCACCTTCAGGAATCACCGCACAGCTCACGCAGGGCCGCACAAACTAACACCAATTGTGAAAGCTGTCATCCACCTTTGACAGCCTGAGGACTGAGGAAGGTGCTCTGCACGAGCAGCTGTTGGACGCCGCTACGTTCCCTGCGTTCCCTCAAGCGCAGGTGGACTTGAATTCAAAGCTTGGCTCACACGGACTCGGCTCTTGTCGTGTTCAGGCAACACGGAGGAAGCTGGAAAAGTAACAGGCGCTGCTTGTCACTGATAGCATGTTATCATTATGCCAATAAACCAGTTTGTTTAGGGCTGAGACGCACGGGCGGGACATCAGCGGGCTGCGGAGCGAGCAATACAAACTGCAGATGATAAACAGAGTGAGAGCGGGCCCAGCCTAGCAACAACCAGCACCACTACTGCAACATGACTCTGTCGTCTCTGTTGCCACCGTTATGATTTCGCCTTCATGGAAGCTTCATCAGCATCTAAGTTTGTAAACTCCAGCTGTGTTATTTATGTGTTCCGTGCAAAAGAGAGCCGTCCAGGTTTATTCTAAATGATGCTGCTCATGACCATTCATCGCGCTTGATCGCAATAATTTAAGTTAATATATTTCTGAATACGATTCATTGCTCGGTTGGACTTTTTGTATTCATCTTCAAACCCCACGGTTCATATCAGGGTCATTGTTTAAACAAGCACTTATTGAACTCGTCTGCTTCCCAACGGGAAGAGTGGAGGAAAGGCAGGGAGCTGGAAAGACACAGGGAGGACGGGAAGGAGACAGAGCGAAGCGAAGGGGCCGGAAAGCACCAATAACTCTTGCAAACATATCGCCCGTGTGTCATTCGCATGCTGTCGTCCGCCGCCGCTTACAAACGCACCAAAATGACTTAATGCTCCTCCACGCATCACACGTGCACACGCCCATTAGAGAGCTTGCTGAAAGGAAGGAGACTGATAGATTGAGGTGTGGATGAAAGTGTTTAGTCAAAAGAAGACAAGCCTGGAGGAGGTTTAGTCTCCTGGAGCACATGTGCTTTTCATTACCGGAGCTCAGACCTGTCACCCCGACTGTCAGAGACTGGAAGCATCTGCATGTGCACGACTGTGGCTGTACGTAAATATGTGCACGGCCTTCATATGTGTGCGATTACTTCATATGTGTGCACACACGCTCAAAATATGCACCCTGATATTGGTGTGGGCCTAAATGAAACTCCACCCTGCACGTAGAGGATAATATTTAATATCGTGACCCCCCGGACCAAGGCCTCGGCCCAGCACAGCTTGTTTGTTCCCACTGGAGATGTCGCTCGCTTCCCAAACAATTTTTCCTGGGTGACATCATCAGATATTGTTGTTGTTAGCCCCTTCACTATTCTCACTTGTTCACGCAAAGAGTTTATTTTCTATTAGAGCGAAGCAAGATAAGATAAGAGCGTTATTAGTTTTTACTGGTGTCTAATTGGTCACGCATGTCGCGCTCTGCACAACTGTGGTATTTTCTCCGGCTCTGAGCTAATATTTTCACAGTGACTCAGTAACGGCTCCCTGGAACGTCCTCGCGCTTCGCGCTGCCACCTTCCATGTGCTCACGGGACGACGTAAATGTTGTTTGCGAAGCGATGGAGAGACTCCAAGAGTCCAAACAGAGAAGTGCTCACTGGTAGAAGTGGACTGAAGCTGTTAATAGTGGGACCAGGAGCACAATGCTGCGTTATGGGCCCAGTTCTGTTCGATTTGGTGCTTTTCATGCAGCCCAGTACGTGTTCCATCTTCCATGTGTAAGTATGTGAGTAAAGTCATTTATTAAGTCAACTGTCCATTCTTTTATTCAGTTTAAAATACACATACTTTGAAAAGGTGTTAGTCACAGGCATTATCTCAGCTTAGTGAAATGTCTCTCCTGACCTTCTCATTACTTACCTAGATGCAGCACTGGGCCGCATGACTGCTGAGGACGAATGGCTTTTTAACGACTTCAGCGTTTGCCCTGCAGCCTGCCTCTGCTTAAACCGACGCGTTAGCCGACGCAGCGAGAGCTCCGCACGCATGTCATGTACAATTTGCTAAATAGCTGTTCCGCTGTCAGCGACGGCATTTGCCCCTCGCACGTCGCGGGCGCTCGCGGCGGAATGGGGGAAACTGGAAAAATGCCTCCGAGGCTAATGATGAATCTCACATCAGCGTCTCAATTTGCATGTTTCGAGCCGAGCCAACCTGTCGAACGCTGGGCTCTCTCTTCAACCCCGACTTGTCAGAGAAGTATTCAGCAGGACTGCAGTTACTTGCACATGTGGACCATCTGCGAGAGGAAGCGCGCGAGGCCAACTTTACATACCATGGCCACGAACTGCAATTGTTGATGAGATGCATAACTCGAACAACTGAACGTCTCCGTACATGGAACATATCGATCGCAAATGAGCTGTTTTTCAAACATTCGTTCTCTGAGTGCACATGCACTCGCTGTCCTCCCGAACCGGCCCCTTGCCTTCTGCGTTAGTGGTGTCCACATCGCTGTACTGTACATGCTCTGGGTGTGTGTGTGCGAAGCTAAAATGGGAGCTGGTGTGAGAGGGATACAGACACTCCAGACACGTTCAGGGGCTCGCTGTTGGCAGAGACACCGTGACATTCCTTCAGAAGTGGATAAAAAGTAGACGAGCGGGCGCTCTCCCCTCTGAGCTGAGGGGAGAATTGTTTTTGCCGTGGAAGCTTATAGGATTGAGTGTTCCACTCCGTATGACCTGTAGCTTGAGCGATGACATCACAAACCGCTGGATGTGGTGTCACGCATCAGGCACAAGTGACCACAATTAAGTGCGGCGTTGATGTTGATTCCCCGGGTTTGTTTCGACGAACAAGGACTAAAACCTCACCCGTCACTGGGCGAGGCAGCCTGGTTTAGCACGGTGGCAGTGCCTGTAATCCACTTACTGTAGAGTTAATGGCTTTCACAGTCGCCCCTAATTGGCTCTACAGCTTGGAGATGATGTGTGTGTTGATTAATTGGTGCCAAAGTCAACCGACTGACTGCGCTAAGGCGTCTAAACTGTGTCCCAAGAACTCAGCAACCTCTGCCCCATTACCCCGTTTGTCTGAGAGAGCCCTGACATGGGCTCACCTGGCAAACAGAGGCGGCTGAGGCTTTGATAGTGTCGATGACTCCATGGAAAAAGGAAAGCGCAACAATGAGAGGACTGTGCGCGGCGGTGCGACTGTGCGCGAACGCTAAATTATTCCAACGTGTGACTAATTCTGATTCCCACATCTCGGTGCCCCTGAGTGACAGCGCAGAAAGCCTGCAAATGGCAGGAAGCGGCGGAGGTCACGCAGGAGAGGGGTAGGAAGGGGGGTGGGGGGTGGGGGGGTCGTCATTGTGTCCACTTGTCTCACGCGATCTGGAATCACTGCGGCACCTTGCGTCATCGCGCTTTCATCCAGCTCGTGCTGCATCACTGTGCAAGTATGCGACATATCCACCAGCTTGGAGGGGGAGCAGCGTGATAATTTGATACTGATAAAAATCTGCTGTCATGACAGTGGAGGACATAATGACGGGCTTAGCTTTCAAAGTGAAAATTTTATATGGGACCACAGCCGGAGAGTAAAATCTGCCCGTCAGTGTCGTCTCTGTGGGAGTCAGGAGGGTCTTAAAGTCATTATCACAATTTTCCATCACATTGAAGGAAACCGCAGCATTTGCTTGGTTATAGCAAACTCCTGTTATTCTTCCATCTGACCTTTGCTCTTTATATTGTTGTGGTTTGGTGGTTTGGCCAGAAAAAGAAAGGAGCACTAACAATTTATTGTTCTTCTGTGACCTGGCTGTCTTTGGTTACACACTGACACGGTTTCCAACTCGTTTTACTCCGTTAAAGAGGTCTATAGGGTGTAATCGCTCCCATGTCTAGTCAGACAACAAGCATTTGTTCTTAGACCACTTTCCTGATTAAATATGACCTAAAACAAAGACTATGATGAGAAACAAGTCCCAAAAAATGTCCTGGACATTCCAGAGCTCCGGCTCCGAAGTCTGCTTTCCGCGGGTCTGCCGTCAGTTGGATCAGTGGTCAGTGGATCCCTGCCATGGAATTCTTTGCTCTCTTAAATTAAACCCTTCACCAGGCCCAGCTGGTTCACAAAGTGGAGGGGGGGGTGGAAAGGAGGGAGCAAATCCCTCACTTCTCATGTTTGGCGTCCTTTGGTTGCTGCTATTAACACCTCATGTCTGGTCGACGCAACCCCATTAGACACCATTTGGAGAGGAAAGAGCGAGAGAAACAAGAAAGGACAAAGAGAAGTGGGGGGGGGGAGAGAGAGAGAGAGAGAGACACTGAGAGCTAAAGACAATGTTTTGATTAATGTCTCTCGTATTACCTTGTCTAACCCCAACAGAGCATGAGTTTCAGCGGAGAGATTGAAACCAGATCCTTCTGTTCACACTGGCTCACATCCATCACTTGCACTGGATCTTAGTTTGAGAACATGACTGGTGACTGAGTGAACTAGCCGTGCTGTCTGGCCAGTTTTAGTCCAGCGTCAATCTGCGGTTTAAACAGCGGAGCGCGCGGTGCGGTGCAGCGGGAGGCAATGAATGTGGCAGCACGTCCCTCGTCACCTCTTAATTCCTCTGCGAACGAGGCCCCCTCGATGTGGGAGGACCTGGACGTGTGGCCGTGGCACTCGCGCGCCCCCGCTGACGTCGTCCGCCAACCTCAGCAACCTGCTGGTGTGTTTGTCCCTGAATCGCTGGGAAAGCCAGGGGTCTTTCCTGAATGGAAACTGGCCTGTAAACACTTTTTATCTAAGTGGAAGAAAGCGTGATGTATTGCAGCACTGCATCACTTACCTTCCAATTTCCTTGGCTACCAGTCCTCTCTCCTGTGTAGTATTGGGTTTCTTTCCCCCCCGTCCAGTGTTAGCACTGAGCCTTTTTGAAGTTTTCGCGGTCCAAAGGTAGTACTGTGCTGTAAAAGCAGGCTCGCGTGCTTCCTCCAATGCCGTCATGATGACAGAGACAATTAGCCACTTCATTTCAGCACCGATTTTCCTCACTTGTCAGCAATCTACTAAACACTAGGAGCGGCACCAGAGGAATATGATTATTCGATATCAGGGTGGTGGTGCACAATTTCATTGTGTGTGCTTTGTGACATCCCATTAATCCATCAGTCCAGCAAAAAGTGGTCATTCCAACTGACCAGACAGACAGTAAGGTGTCTCTTCCTCCTTTCCTTTGTTACATCTCATACTGTACATGAACGCAGTCGAGCCTGCATCACATCTCCTGATCTCAGATCAGTTCCACATGGCAGGTGCTGGTGGACCCTGACCGCGGCTGCCTTGGGCAGGTTGGGGTGCATGTGAGCACAGGTGTGCCAGATGCTGGATGAAGTAAAGCTCAAAGTCCTCGCAGGCCTGTCTGGCTGTCTCTTCCACTCACATGCATAATCTTTCTGTTGCCCAGACGCTGCTGTACATTTCCAAACACACACGCCTCAGTCTGGCCAAGCAGATGATCTGGAGTCTAGACCAGACGGTACAGTTTTAAGGAAATATTTGAAGCATTTCTTTTAGCGGTTTGATGCGTCCAAATGTGTTGTCAGTTGCTTTTTTCTGTAGCTTTCTGTAAGTTTTCCTGTTGCTTCCTTTACATTTTCACATTACAGCACGCTGAGCTCAGTGTGAAAGGAGAAAACGCCACATGAGTCTGATTTACAGAAGAATTGATTGCTGTTGTTATTAATTCGAGGTGTGTCTCTTGGATGATGGAGCAATGGCGGAGGATTGAGCTGAAAGCTATGAAGGAGATGGATTATCACAAGGACGCTTAGCTTAGTGTCTGGGCTCGCGTTGCATGCGCCGCGCGTCTGCCAAGCCCTTGGCGAGGCCAGTGCCCGTATTTGTTTTGACAGGGTCATGAAACTCCACACTTCCATCTTTCTCGCCCCCCCGGCACATTCCTCCTCCTCATCAGTATCATTACCTGCATCCTGCAGATTGCTGGGCCAGCTCCAAGCTCTCACCCTCCAGTCTGATTGCTCTCCCTAGTCCGTGTGCAGCTTGTTTCCCATGCTCCGGTGTTCTCGTACCAGACGTTCTGGCTTACGAGTCCTGATTATTCCTTGGTGGACTCGCTTGTTGGCAGCTTCTTGTTGTTTCAAAAACCCTCATTACTCCAGCATGTTTGTTTCATATTGGGAAGCTGATCGACTTCATTCCAGTCCACGGAAGACAAGGCTAAGAATCATGTGTTCAGCATATTACTGTATAAAATAGATGGTCATAAGTTGGACATTCCTTATAAATGAATATCTGAATCATTTCCCCCTCTCCCTACAGTTTTCATACACCCTTAACACGTTTCATTCCTATGGCATCGTGCCATTGGGTTACACTGTTTGCTTTTTTAGTTCAAATTGTTCAAGAAGTCACACAATACTTAAAAATGTCATGCTTTCTAATTGCCATTCTGTCATTTCACAATCTGCTTCCTTTTTTGTCAATTCCCAAACTGGGATGTGACTCTATTCGTCCGTGAAATCGAGCCAAAACCAGTGCCGCCCATAGATTAGCTTGGCCATAACATAGGTCACCGTTTCTCTGTTACGTTACCTTGCAGTCGAAGCGGAGCTTCTCCCCTGAGCCCGAGGTGCAGTTCTTGTACAACACAAGAGTGTTTTCAAGCAAACTTTAATTAAACGCACATGATATTGTGTAATTTCATTCGTTTCTTTCAACATACAGTACACACATGAAGACTGAAAAAATATTTTGATGAAAGACTGATTGATGGGTTATTTAAGCTGGAAGATAATTGCAGCTTAATAAATTACTGATAAATGGCTGCAGCATAGCACAGCACAGTGATGAAAGCTTCTTTTACTCTCTTTGTTCTTGTGGGCTGGCAGGTTAGTCACTGTCACCTGTTCTTTCTATTCAGGGTATGGCAATCTTGGAGTTGGTGGTCTCGGAGGTGGTGAGTACAATGAGTCCTGTGCTGGAAGGCTTCACAGTTTAATGTGTGTTAAGACAGTTTCAATGGTGACTCCACACTCTTTGTCCCTTGTAGGTGGTTATGGTGGATATGGTCCAAGCACTGGGGTTTTTTATCCAGGAGCTGCACAGAAAGCGGCAAAACAAGGTACAGATGGCAGAAAAGGTCTGCATACGGCCCTCCTAAATGGTTCAAATACAAAAAACAATAAAATATATGTTCTAAACAATCCAACCTTTTAGTCCAATGCCTTATTACAACCTTTCTGCTGGGCTTTGACTATTTGTTTACTGTATGAACACACATTTCACCATGGGGTTGTCATCTCTGTGGTTTCAACAGAAAATTGGATTGTGCCACTAAAAAGGTGCTGACAAAACATAAACCCTGCTGAAATCCTTCTGTTCGGGTGTCAGGTGTAGGAGACCGATCTGTGGCCCGGTGACAAAAAAAAACATACAAACCCAACGTCTGCTGAAGTCTGACACAGGCCATTTCAAAACTTTGAATGTTTTGCATGCTTGCTCGTTATACCAATGCTCAAAACAGTGTTTCTCATTAATGGAAACATTCAGACAGGCTGATAGAGCGTGGCCTTAAAAAGGGCCCAGTCACAGCCAGGACTATGCACACGATGGCAAAGAGCCGACTTTTAACTGTTGGTTGGCAGTGACCGGAGCTCAGTCCCCAGAGGTCGTCTGCAGCCTTTTCATGACAAACCAATAACAACTCAGTCCTCTGAAAGAGCACAGATAGAACAAAACCATCCCTTGCCAAACGTTTGCTCACCAAGTCTTTCAAGCCACATACTTATAGGCAGTGCGCAATGTCTGTCCAGGAACAGACACAGAGAATTTAAGATTAAAAATGGAAAAAAGGCGCTTCAACAAATAAACAAATGTGTTTTATTCTTTTGCCAAGTTTCCTGACAAATGAGGCTGACAGCTTATTTCCTCCGCGAGGGGATCGCCAAAAGAATTATGCATTTTATGAGGCAAGGCAAATGCCATGCATGCTGGCTGTCTCCACTGATTAGATTAACTGTCAGCTATGTTGCTTTTGATCATGGAGTGATGACAGACTAGCAGGAGCAGATAAGCTCCTCTCAATGCCAGTGATATGGCACTGACCTGGCTCCCTGCTGGAGAGGTCACGTCTGGCACAAGCCACAAACCTTTCCAGTTTCACGGGGCCCTCTGCTGGTCAGCATGAGCGCTGGGGAAGAATCCCCACAAACAGCGCTCTCAGTAGTGTGTCAAAGACTTTACTACTCACTGTGAGTGTAATCAAATGTCTGATCTATATATATTTACACTTGTGTTTATGTCAGTCTACGATTTTTATTAAAGCAGGGGTTGGAGGAACTGGGACAATAGGAGGTGGAGGCGCAGGTACAGGAGTTGGAGGTAAGGCACACAAGACACACACACACGCACACACACACACACACACACACAGACCAACCTTTGATATAACCGCAAGGATGTGTGTGGTTATATCAAAGTGGGGGTCTCATTGACATAATGCCTTCCCTAGCCCCTTACCCTATTCCCAACCAAGGCAGACATCTAACCTTTGCTCTAATCTGAACCAAAACTCAATTCTAACCTCAGCCCTAAAATCACATCTTAACCCTTAAACAGGCCTTCAAAGTTGTGGGGTCCAGCCAAAGGGCCCCACAAGTGACCATAGGGCTCAGCTTTGATAGAAAAACAAGTTTTTTGGTCCCCACTTTAATTGAAATACACATAAACACACACACACACACACACACACGCACACACACACAAACACACCATTTTCAGCAATTCACCTCTATTCCCGCTGTTCTTTAAAATGGAACATTTTAAACTCATCTTGGCTCTTTGTCAGCTACAGTGGAGCCAGTTTTGGCTTCATACGCACCAGTTTCCTAATGTAATATACTAACAGCGTTATGTGAGCACTGTTAACATTGTCCTTGGGAGGTAGGAATCATACTGTTGCTCTGATTCAGCACACGGACACCACAGATGTGTGTATGTGATTATAGTGTATGTATCTGTTCTGAAAACCAAGTCATGTTTCATTTCTTCTTCCAGTGCCTGTTATTCCTCAGACGGGCCTCCCAGGAGGGGGCGTTGGTGCCGCTGGAAAGAAAGCTGCCAAAGTGCCAGGTTCAGTAGACTCAACAATAAACGCATAAAGCTCAAGGCAGATGGGATGCAGTTCACTAGGCAGCGGATAGGTTTTCCACTAAACGAAAGAAACTGCAACAGTCCGTCACTTGAAGAGAACACAAGAGAAAACGAGCCTATTCAACATGTGTAAATGTATTTATCCCTTTTTTATTTATAAAACGATACTAGATGCAGGTGAGGTTTTACAAGCACCTGTCTGGCTTTGCTGCCTCCAGTCTGGCTTCACTGTGACAGTTTTGTGGTAGTGTTTTGTCATAATGATGAACAGGCGTGTAATTCCCCTGGTCAGTCCCGTCAGATTCAAATAAAAAAGTTGCTGCGTATTCAATGTTAAATACAGGAGTGCTGATCTGTGCTCTCCTTGCTGGTGGCAGGTGTGGGAGTGCCTGGACTCTACCAGGGGGGGCTGGTGCCCGGAGGCGGTGAGCGTTACAGTACCCTGCGATTAACCTCTGTGTGTGAGCGTAAACATAAGTACTTGGCTTTAATGTGGCGGGTTTTCTGGTTTTCCCGTGACTCATGCAGGGTTTGGTGGTCGTGGCGTCTTGCCTGGTGTGGCCACAGGCACCGACTTGAATCCAAAATCAAGTAAGGTTTAGTTTTCATACTTATGATGTTGATTGTCTTTGATCAAGTAGATTTCTTCATATGGTTGTGTTCTTTAGTTCCTAAATACAAAAATAGTCACTGTTGGACCACACTGGGTCTGGGCCTGTTTAGCTTTAAGCCCAGAGTCGAGCCCGTCAAGGTTGTTTATGTCGCTGCTTCATCTCTATGTATCTGATTGGATGTTGTTATTTGTCCCGTGCAGTCGGAGGAGGAGGACAAGGAGGAAGTCTAGGACTGGGTAACGAGGCTTTGTTCTGTTACATGCTGTTGTTATCCAATCTATAATTACAGTGAATGTGCTCTGTGAATCATAGGAGGCCGTGGGTTCGGTGGACCAATGCAGCCTGGAACCTTCCACGGATACCCCCTCAAATCACCTAAAACAGGTGATGAGCGCAAGCATGTTCTTGTTTTGTCACAAGCACATCTCTTCTTTATACTGTATATTTATCCATAAGAGAAATCCAGTTTTTGGGGTCCACACATTCTCTTTTTTTCACTTGTTCTAACTTTTTCAGTTTTCTTTTAGCAACAAAAAACAGAACATTTCCAACCGTGTCTGTTTTTCCACTGCAAACCATTAACAAAGTAATGTTCGTTTCACTGAAACGTTTTATTTATTTACATGTGGTGAAGAGGCCTGTGGTTCATTTTTAAGTCCATCATTTAAACTTTTCTTTGGTTCTTATCATAGCCGTTACACAATCGCAGCCGTACGTTATGCTGTGGTCACTCTGTCCTAAACATACTGTTATAGCTTATTTTCTGAAGGTTTTGCCCGTTGATGTAAAATATAGAGATAGTGGCCAGATATTTGGCTCAAACGTATTCAAACCAGGGGTTTTCAGGCTAGCAAATAAATTTTGTCTGGTATTTTACAAATCAAAAAATACATCTTTAACAGTGCCTTTCCTGGTGGATGTGTGAGGGTTTTTGATTTCTGGGGCTGCAGGTGTTAAGGCACTATCCAAGTGAGAGATAGTGGAGGAGAGAGTCTTACCTCCGCCCTCGGTGTAAGACTGGTCTCTTGTTCCTTTCTTGAATCTGGATGCTGCCATGTTAAAGGCCCATTTGTACCATATACAATGCTGTCTTTGTTTTTTGGCTTCTGTGGAGACAAAATCTTCCCCCACGTGTCATGCTTGAACCAGAGGGTTCTTCCATGTCTTCCAGATTTGGAGGCCTTAGACATAAGATCCCATGAAAACAACATATTCAGAAATAAAATGAAACCTTTTTTTGTATGTAAGAAACTTTACTTGGACTAAAGCAACATGAGGATGAGTATTGAATATTTTGACTAAATAAGGGTTGCGTACTATTAGTCACCTTCTAAATTACTAGTGTGAGAATCTACAGTATTATCGCAAGTTTTTTTTCTTTTCAGGAGCTTATGGCGCAAAACCAGGAGGAGGCAAACTTCCCTTTGGTACAAATACATTTCACATTTTTGCAAAGACTTTTAAAGACTTCCAGATGTTAATGATGCAATATCACTGTAGAATTTTCAATACCTCACTTAGACATGCAATATCACTGTACAATTTCATTTCTTGTGCTTTCATATAGCCAAACCTCATGGTGTTAGATGTATATTTTTGTAAATATTGTATATGTAACGGCAATGGAAATGTAGGTATTATTATTATTTTACATAATGCTCTGGTTTCTTTATTGTAACCTGCTGCTAGGTGCAGCCATAGTTTCATTGTTCTATTCTATTCTATTCTATTCTATTCTATTCTATTCTATTCTATTCTATTCTATTCTATTCTATTCTATTCGTCATTCTTCTTTCATTCATTCTTATCATATCTCAGGCTATGGCGGCTTTGGTGCTGGTGGTGCTGGCCTTCCAGGAGGACAAGGTGGCCCTGGGTCAAAGCCTGGATATCCTATTGGAACTGGTGCGTGCGTGCGTGCGTGCGTGCGTGCGTGCGTGCGTGCGTGCGTGTGCGTGCGTGTGCGTGCGTGTGCGTGTGTGTGTGAATGCATGTATAACCTGTACAACAAAGAAATTCAAAACTACAATGTCAATAGTATTTCTTCTTCTGCAGGAGTGGGGACTGGGGTGATCTCACCTGCTCAGGCTAAAGCTGCTAAATATGGTAGCCTTTGAGAAACATGAAGTGTTTTGATATGGGTTGTTTACATTCCATTCCATTTGATTACATTAGTACCAAATGTATTTACAGTATATCTGGTCTTCCTACAGGCTTGGGTGGTGGCACTGGTACGCTGTATCCAGGACTCTTGCCAGGAGGTATATGATTCCCAAACGTCATTAAAAAATATGAGAAGGGTTTTAAAATATATTTTTTATGCAAATATGTCATTGCCAATCCCTACCCAACATAAGCTGATAACACCAAAAAATGTTCTTCTCAGTTTGCTTGTGTATTTTGACTCTGAAAATGTTACCATGTACAGTAAGTTATCATATAGGAGAGATATCGTAGATCCTTCCTACCTGCTGCTGTCAGACTGTACAATCAGAACTGTTGACCACATCCCACCACAGTCACTCACCCACTGCATCAGTGGTTTATATAGCAACCTGCTCTGCACAATATTTGTGTAAATCTGTGAACAATCATGTATATTGTTACTGGTACAAATCTTATACCCATTACTGTGCAATAACCCTGCAATGACCTCATACTCACTCTAACTGTACTGTACTGCTTTGTACTGTGCCAACACAAACTGTTCTATACCTGTATTCTTGCTCATCTGTACTGCTGTTGTGAGAGGTAATTTCCCCACTGCGGGACTATTAAAGGTTTTCTTATTCTTATTCTTATTCTTATATGGGGACTGGGTCCAAGGCTGTTATATACAGGGTTGCTTATTAAGTTGTTTTAACACATTTTGACATGTGTGTCTTCCTCTGATTTGCTTTGTACCAGGAGGGTTTCCAGGCGGTGCACCTATTGGAGTTCCAGGAGGATATTCACCTGCTGCCAAAGCAGCTAAATATGGTAATGTACCGTAACTACTGTGTAGTGTGTATCACACTGTAGACTACTGTATGTGTGTTATCAATAATACTAAATACTTACTCTGTAGAATTACAGTAAGTATTAGTTGTAATTATTTTCCTTCCTTTTCAGGAATAGGAGGACAACTTGGGGGAGGTGGAACATTAGGAACAGGAGGACAATTAGGATTAGGAGGACAACTGGGAACAGGAGGACAACTGGGAACGGGAGGACAACTGGGAACGGGAGGATTTGGAGGATACTCTCCAGCTGCCAAAGCAGCTAAATATGGTAATGTATATGAATATTATGTACTGTAAATCATAATGTGGACTTAATTGAAGTAAAAGCTCAGAAATGTACACAAATGTACATGCCAAAATTGGTTAATTCTTATATATACAGTACAATATACTGAATGTTAATTGGAATTATTTATTGCCTTTTCAGGAATAGGAGGACTAGGAACGGGACAACAATTGGGAACGGGACAACAGTTGGGAACGGGACAACAGTTGGGAACGGGACAACAGTTGGGAACGGGAGGATATGGAGGATACTCTCCAGCTGCCAAAGCAGCTAAATATGGTAATGTGTATAAATGTTGTTTACTGTATAGTATAATGTGTAAGTACTGTAATGTAAACACTAAGAAAGTACATATTTAGTCAATATTTCAAAGTACTTACTTTATGAAATTAAATATTAATTGTAATTATTTTCTTGCCTTTTCAGGACCAGGAGGGCAATTGGGAACAGGTACACAGTTAGGAACAGGTGGACAGTTAGGAACAGGAGGATTTGGAGGATACTCGCAAGCTGCCAAAGCAGCTAAATATGGTAACGTATATTTACTGTATATATACATATATGTGTGTGTGTGGACCTTATTAAAGTACAGCATAGCCATGTACAGTATACATGTTCCCATTTTTATACTATGCTATATATTATTATTATTATTATTATTATTATTATTATTATTATTATTATTATTATTATTATTATTATTATTATTATTATTATTATTATTATTATTATTATTATTATTATTATTATTGTTGTTGTTGTTGTTGTTGTTGTATTAATTGTGATTATTTATTGCCTCCTCAGGAATAGGAGGACAACTTGGAACAGGAGGACAATTGGGAACAGGAGCACAATTGGGAACAGGAGGACAACTGGGACCAGGAGGACAACTGGGAACAGGAGGACAACTGGGAACAGGAGGATTTGGAGGATACTCTCCTGCTGCCAAAGCAGCTAAATACGGTATAGTTATTATCCTTACTAAAACAAATGTCTAGTTAAAATTCAAAACCATTCCTGGCTTACATACCTTTAACCCCTGTTGGGTAAATTTGTTTTCCACAGGCCTGGGAGGACTGGGAGCGACAGGAGGACTGGGAGGACTGGGAGGAGCAGGAGGACTGGGAGCAACAGGAGGACTTGGAGGGACAAGAGGACTGGGAGGGACAGGAGGATACAATGCTGCTGCCAAAGCCGCTAAATACGGTATAATATCTTATCAAATAGCACCAGTACGTATTAAAGGGCTTCTGTTTGTGGATCTGCATTCTCAGAAACAGTGTCTGGGGATGTGTGAGACAGATCTACCAAGGTCCAGGTGTTGGGCCATAAAAGAGGCCTGAGAAGGGGTTTACATTGAACGCAGATGGACTGAGATCACAAGCTGTTGGCTGCTGTGTGTTGCTGTTGCACTAGTTTATTTTATGGCTCTGACATTGTTACATTTCAAACATGCTCCAACGCTACAGTTTTGACAGTTGTCCAACCCTGGCCTCCATCATTACCACATGAGCCTTATTGAACAACAAGTCAGCCTAATAATGCCTTCACATGCACAGCCACTGAATGAAAGTCATATTGTTTACATGCACATGGCCACGTGTTTATGCTCATGAGAAGGGGAGGAACCCCTTTGGTTGCAGGAGCAGTATATGTTGATGTGTTGTCAGTGCTCTACCAGGGTTAGAGGGACTAGGAGGAAGACTTGAAGGTGGAGCAGGAATGTGACCATGCGTGCAGATATGATAAATGGCTGTATTTTGCTTTTAAGGCCCAGGTGGAGCAGGAGGAGTCCCAGGTGGAGGTGCAACTGGAGGAGTGACTCCTGGAAGAGCCCCATTTTTGCCTGGATATGGATGTAAGCCAGTTATAGCAACATTTGGGCTACAAGAATAAAAACAGCATTATTGGATTTCCTTGTAATATTGTGAGATTGCACTCTAAAAACATTTTTGGGCGTCTTTTTCCACAGCGCTAACTGCCGGTGCTAAACCTCCTAAATACGGTGAGTTGCTGATGTCCACAAAAGGAACGTATGCATAATATTAGTGTTGAAACAAATGGGGCCTGTTTGCTCCCCAACAGGAGTCCCAGGGGCAGCACAGGGAGGAGTACTTCCAGGGGGAGCAGGACATTTCGTGCCAGGGGCTGGTTTGGGAGGTATGTTTTTAAATTCACACATGGGTGCTTTGATTCTCCTGTTTTCTTCATAGTTATGCAGGAGAGCTAATAAACCCGCAGTGACACCGATTACGTTCCTTTCCAGGTTTTGGTGCTGGTCTCAAACCACCGAAGTATGGTGAGTCTTAGTGTCTTAGTGTGCAGTATAAAAAAGTCTACGATCTTTATTTTATTAAAAGTATGTGAACACAAGCTGCTGGCATTCCTTTCGCAGGGGCTGGAACACCACTGGGAACTGGGGGACTGCTGGGAGGAGGAGGAGTAGGAGGAGCAGGTGCAGTGATACCAAAAGTTGGACAGTTCTTGGCAGCTGGCGAAGGACTTAGATGTGGTTGGTGAAATGAGCACACGAACGCTACACATGTGTCATGTATTTTGTGCGTGTGTAGCGTTTGTGTTCTGAATGACGTGAAGTGACGGCTAAAGGTGCTCTGTTCTGACTATACTAAATTAGGAGTCGGATTAGGGGCTGGAGTTCCAGGAGGAGCAGGAGTTGGTCAATACCTCGCTGCAAAAGCAGCAAAATATGGTAAAAGATGTTCAATTCATAAATATCATATATGCATTTAATAATAGCATTATTCTATTAGATTTTACTTTGTATAAATACATCTAAATACTGTACTCCTTTTTATATATATACAGTATATATATATATATATATATATATATATATATATATATATATATATATATATTCTTTTTGCACAACTGAGCATTTTGCCCTTCCTTAGGTGTTGCAGGCGGAGCCGGTTTAACACCAGGAGGAGCTGGACTTCCTGGTGGTTTACCCGGGGTTGGGGTTGGAGGGGGACAGATAGCGACTACAGATACAACTATCAGAGGGGTTCCAGAGGGCACCGCTGTGGTCTCACCAGGTGGTACAGGTGTCCCTATAAAAACAAGTAACATTTTTTACTTCTAGTAGCTAATCCTGTGTTCTGTGACGCCCTGTGATTGTGAATGGAGTTATTATTGCTTCAACAGGAAAGGAGCTGGGTCCTGGTGGAACCCCTCAACCAGGTACAGTGAAATGCAGACTTTATTGTACAGTCTCGTGTTATCAGCTGTCTGCCAGTGTAGACAGCTGCATTTGGTGACATCTCCTTTTTAAACTGTGAAGACACTTCCCTTAGACTCTCTGCGTCGGCCTCTGTCTGTTTTATGAGTATGTTTTGTTTCTTGGACTGTGTAGGCTTTTTTTTCTGACCACTTATTTTAAGTGTCAAATCAAATTCTGTCATTGAGAAAACTTTCCCCAGGAGGTGGGGATAAATAAATGTTAGGAAGTCATCTGAGGTTTGTTTTGACAACATCAGCGCTCACATGTCCTACATCACGCAGTGGAGCAAACATTACATTTTGTTAAAACATTTATAAAAGGACTTGCATTCTCTGCATTTTGTGGTCAGTCACATCCTGTTTGCTTTGATTTGTCCTGACATATGTTTAGACTGGACTCTACCTAAAATAACAAGATCTGACAAAGCACAGAAAGACACACACACGTCTATATTCCCTTTACAAGACATGTGGTTTTTAATAGCAAACGATGGTTGTGATGCACTGTAAAAGTTAAGCTTTTATTTTTCATCCATCCACCTCCATTTTTCATTCATCCACCTCCTGGATCAGATCAGGTTTTAAACGAGCAGGGTGTAGTTTGCAGCTTTAAAGACTGAGACCAAGATTAATTCTTCGTCCCTAAGTGAAGACATGACCTGCTTCGTGTTTGTTGAGCTTGGCAGCTTGTGGAGCAGACCTGCTAATCTAGCTAGGCTAATCCAGTCATTTGCAACCATGCTGGAGCAGGAAACAATATCAAATGTTTGCAGGAACATTTTAGCTGCCAATTAACACCTAATAGAGGGAAGCCTCATCGTGCATGTAGATGACATCATACAGATGACATACAGTAGAACCATCCACCAGCTCAACAAAGGAGCTATATTAACATGTTTCATTATGTTCCATCTCTCTAAATGGGTAGGTTCTATCACAGTGTAAAAGCTGCTATGTTCAATAGATGAGTGCAAATACCAGGAAATAAACTCTGAATTTATGTCTTTTATTCACTTTTTGATTTTAAACCCAAATGATTTCAGTGCAGAGCCAAAACGTATCCATTAGCCATTCCTTTGCTGTGTTTTTAGAGCAGACTGTATATAATGTCTCTCAATTCCCGCTGTTTGTCAGGGCCCATAAGCAAACCACCACGTCCAGCAAGCTCTCTGTGGATCGCTGCAATAAAATTATGGCAAGGCCTGGTTGAAGGCATGGCTGTAAAGCCAGGTGTTGAGTGGTCCCAGGAGCTCAGTGGTCTCAGTAATGGTGAAATGGAGAAGCCTGGAACCACCAGGACTCTTCCTAGAGCCGCTCCTCGGCCAAACTGAGTAACAGGGCAAGAATTTATCATTTTACGGGCCTTGGAAGAAACGTGTCTCGCATGTACTGTATGACTTTTTTATGACATTCAAACAATATGGAGTTTTGTCACTAACAGCAGCCGTACATGTCTCACTTTGCTTTTCTTCCCCTCTGCACCGTTGTCCTTGTGGTGGACGCGTGGAAGCAGGCGGTGAGTTCAAAGAAGTAGATGTTTTTGCATTCACTTCATTTAACACTGTCTCCGTCTGGACTAATTACTTGCCCTGTTCATGCAACAGTTGCTGGTGAAGTGAGTCAACCAAGCGGTGAGCACCAAACACACACACACACACACACACACACACACACACACACACACACACACACACACACACACACGCACGCACGCACAAACACCCACTTTCTATTCATTCAGCAGCTGTATTTATGCTGTGTGCTTTAACTTGATGATGCTTTTTTTGTTTTACAGCTGGCACAAGTGTTGGTAAATATAATTTCTTTACGTCTTCATTTATTTATTTTTAAACCTTTATTAAGACATTAGATTGAAGTGTGTATTTAATCTCTATGTGACAGGTGGAACTGGTGTTGTAGCGCCCCTTGGCGGTAAGAGCAGTTCCATATATTCTCTCGTTAATCTTTGTCTGTGGATTTTACCGCTTCATATTCTTAATGCAACAGCCAAATTAATAAAACTCTGTTGGCATTTTCTACAAACATAAAGCAATAAGCAAAAGAAAATTTTCTGATGTGTATGCAGAGATATTGGGCATCAGTCATTTACCCCCCTCTCTAGACTTAATCTTTGTTTTTCAGCTCCTTTTAAATCAAATGTAATAATAAGTGGAAAAAAGCAAAACACAATATTGTAAATATTTATTATACATGTCCTTTAACCTTTAAACTGAAAACACTCCTCATTTGGTGCAATACACACTTATGCCCACATGAGGGCGACAGAGACAAATACAAGCTTGCTGTTCGCCCTACATAAATAATAAACAGTTGTTTTTAGGGGTCGATGTCTGCACACACACACACACACACACGCACACACACACACACACACACACACACACACACACACACACACACACACACACACACATCATGGTAGCTCTGTTGAATCTGCTGACGTTAGAGCCAACCGTACACTTTAATGATCCACGCATGTACAGTAGATCAGTGTCTAGCTGCATCTTACCATGAACAGGTCACACTTAATGACTCAAATCAATAGGACAAGTAGTGAAAGCTGCATCAGGCCTTTCTATCCCTCATTAGACCTCAGACAGACTGAACAGTCATCGGTTTTGCGTCTCTGCAGGTTAGCCTCGTTAACATGCTTTTGCTGTTCAGCACTATTTCACATGTGTTGAACATGGGATGATGTGCCAAGTGCATTCTTGTGTTTATTTATTCTCAAACCCACAAGATCAAACATGAATCCTGAGTTTCAGTTGACTACAGAAGCAAACACTCACTCACTCACTCACTCACTCACTCACTCACTCACTCACTCACTCACTCACTCACTCACTCACTCACTCGCTATCTTGGCTGTGAAGCAAGAGGGTGAATGACAACAAACAAAAAAGAATTAACCTAATTTAACTGACAAATTAAATAAACCTGAATATCCAATTAACCAAAAAAATAATTAACGTATACTTGAGTAGAGAGGGACCTAGAGACACCTTAAGCTTGGTTTGTTATGTAAAATATAGTTTTTAATCCTATGAATTCACTCTTTCTCGGTTGTTCTCCAGGTCCTGGAGCTGTAGGTCTGCCTGGAGCCAAGCCTTTGAAAACTCCAGGTAACCTGCTTCAAACAAACCAAACTTTTGCTATTTGTCATTGTTTCCTTTCTCGGTTTGCTTTTTGCTGTTACATATTAGGGTCCCAGTTGTTAATTACATGCTGAGAACGTTAAGTGTTTTGCTATAAACAAATAAAAGAAGAATTGTAGTGTAATAGCTCAGCACAGCACTGCTCTCTCTAACTTATTTAACCCCTCAGTGACCGGCGTCTTCCACTCCAGCAGCTGTGAATCATTTTGACTGTGAACTGTGCTCTACCTGTGTGCATGTATAGCCTGACACACCGTTGTGCTGCTCTTCTTTATAGTGGTGGGCGGAGCAGGGATTCCACTGGCATCAGGAGGTCAGATCACACCCAAGCATTTAACACTAAATGTATTAACATTTAGCTTGATCATAACTTACCTCATTGTAATCCTCATTCACTGAGGCCTACAGTACAGTGCTTATCATGGTGGCTCGAGGTCACCCTGCGTGTTTAGGAGCCTTAATACCTACAGCACAATTTAAAACACAACAGAGACATTCCTCCCGCTGCTCGAATTGACAGTTGGTGAGGAGATGCCATCGCTTTGCACTTCCTGTGCAGGAAATTGAGCAAAATAGCGATAAGTATCTCTGCGGGGCCTAGTTTATCAGGAATAACAAGTCAGCTGGATGCTGCTGTGGAGTCTGCAGCCCTGTGTTTGTTGTCTGTTGTGACAGGCGGCTTGACGTACCCCTCCTCGGTCGGACTGGGAGGCGCTGGTGTTGGTGCTGGACTCGGAGCTAAAGCGCCCAAACCAGGTACTGGGCCTTCCACCCAACAGCATCCACCGCACACACCACCACTGGCAGTGTCACACTAGGCTGCACTTCCTGATGGAGACTGATTACCGGTAATAGCGTTGTGCGCAACATGAAAAGTGTGACTCTTTGAAGATAACAGTCCCTGGGAGGGTTCTGTCAGTTACTGTACTGTGGTGTAAGTGGTGACACCAGTTACTCCGAGGGAGACATGCAGAAGCCATTATATATTATGATTCTGGTGTTTTCTCACACCGTTATTGATTTATTGCTTTTTATTTTGACAGGCTACGGCAACCTTGGAGTTGGTGCCTATCAGCAGGGTGAGGACCTCTCCCTCGCAAAAAAATAGCTCTTATCGTAAAGATGAAACAAATCTATGTAGCATTTCTGTCTGTAATGACAGCGTAGCTGCCTCGTCTTGCTCTTATTGCAGAGACCTAGCAAAAAGAATCACGATGGTTTATGTAAGCGGCCCAGTTTTCCAAACAAGAGGCTGGGAAACTAGATTGAGTGAAGTCACCAATGTGTTAATGAGGTGTTATAGAAGTCGTCATAGTTACTGACTCAGTGATGCTACAGTAGCTTCTGTCTGTGCTCTGCTTTGGTTCTGTAACTTGTATCTGGTGTTGCAGGTGTTGCTCCCGTTGCTCCTTATGGAGGAGCTTACCCCCAACAGTACTACCCAGGTACTGCATTTTTCACTTGTACCTAGTTTCAGTGAATGTACCAGTGTGTGCTGACAGGTGAATACTACTGCCTGTGTGGGGTTCCTGCAGTCCATCAGCCCCTGGGATAGATCGGAAGTGGTTTCATCTTGGCACCAACTCTCCTCTCATTTGTCTTTGTCTCTAATGTTCTGTAGGTGGATACGTTCCAGCCCCACTGACTCCTCAACAAGGTAACCAGTGTCCGCACAGCCCTTCATGCACCAAATCGCACCTCAGCCGCCCCACAGATGCAGATACGCACAAATTCTGTCCCTGAGCAGAGGATAATGTCAGATTATATGGGTGAGATTGCAAATGGTGGAGTGTGGGTTTTGCAGAGTGCTCGTCAGTGCAGATGGCTCGACGCATGCGGTATGTAGCAGGCACCGTAATCTGAATTTTCCCCAATATGGGAGATTACTACTGGTGGGATTAAGCCAAGAAGAACGCGCCTGGTTTCTTAGATAACTCAGTCGTGCTGGTTCAGACTCTCAACGCGTGAGTATGAGGTCGACTCGCACACAGGCGTGACTCAAATGAATGCGGAAGGCCTTCATTCTGTTCGTTTGCCCGTGGCATGACATGCCTTGGAGGGGAACAGAGGAGCTAATGCGTGTAAACAGAGGCGTCACACAGGTCTGACTGTTCCCATGTCCATCATCCTCAGTTCTATAGGGTTTTTATGCACAGAACAGAGAATAAGGCAAAGACGAAACAACCACCGACATCAGCGCAGTTACACAATTCGCCGCTTTTGAAGTCGTAGAAGTGGAATTAAGTGGATAAAATTGATTAAATAGAGGTTCCATGTGGAACCATTGAATATGAATGTACCTGAGTCTCCTGTGTTGTTTTGCAGCCAAGGCAGCCAAGTACGGCCCATTGCAGGGCTTCCTGGGCGGCACAGGTGGAGGACTCTACAGAGGTGCGGTGGGTCAAAGGAACTCCGTGGCGTTGCTCAGACGCCGCCTGACGGCTGTGATCTCTGCTGCAGGTGGCGCTGCGGGATGCCAGGGCAAGTACTGCGGGCGGAGGAAGTAGGCGACGCCCGGAGAGGATCCCCCGAGATCCGGCGTGACCTCGAGGAAAAACCATGGTGCTACTGCATGATCTAGAATGTACATTTTATATGCAAACAATCCCCCATTAGAAAACACGTACAGATGTTTTATTTACTTGACTTAAAGGTCGTTTTTTGTTGTTGTTGTTGTTGTTTTTTTTTAACACACACCCACCGACCCAGAATTTTGTATTCGTTCTGATGTGACATAAGTTACTGATGGTGCCTTTAAAGTTAAATGCGGTCCAGTTAATCAGCTTTATCGCACTAAGATACAAAAAGCGTGTGTGTGTGTGCGTGTGTGTGCGTGCGTGTGTGTGAGTGTGTGTGTTATCTGGACATATGGCTGTACTGTTGTGCAAAAGACTGTCCCCGTCCTATGAATGTGACCTCCACGCGGTTTTCTTTTGCTTTTCATCCCCTTCCTGGGTGCTGCAGCCCACAGTGTCACACCTCGCAGCACAGTCCACCCCTCTGTCTTTGCAGAGGGGCCGAGGCTCGCGGTAAAACCAAAAAACAAAACAAAAAAAAAACCACCAAGTGTGGCTTTGGTCCTGGCCCCCGTCACTCCTGCTGCTATTTATAGCCCCGCTGGGTAAAAGGCAGCAGGAAGCGGGGCTCCGGCCAACCTATCTGCTCCCAGCGACTCGGCTGATTCTGGTTGCTATGCGGCTCAGTTCTCCCGGCGAGTCCGTCGTTGCCAGACGTGTGATGTATGAAGAGCACTGTCTGCTCTGAGGAACATTGTGCTGAAGACAATCAAACAGTGTCTGACTCGTTGCAGGATGAGCAGCAGTGGTGCCTTTGAGTGTCTCCCCGACACTAGTATGCGTGCGTATGAGTGGAGTCTGCTTCAAACGTTTAGTCCCAGTGCAGCAGTTATTTACGTCTATGTAACTTCGTCATAACATGATTATCCACATTTTTTTGCACCATACTTTGACTCATAGCTTTATTGTTATCAGGAATATGTGAACGTAGAACGAGGACGATCCTTTGCTCTTGCATTTATCCACTGTTGAGAATCGTAGTCCACCATAAGCCTAGTATGTGTTTATGTTGTTCTCTATTTACTTGAGCTGCTTTTACCAAGGCTTTACTGACCAAAGGTTTCACCAGCGCCGTCGCCACGTGAGCCCATCTCCTCCTGTAACCGTGTACTGTATTTTGTACTCCTTCGCCGCTCCCTCCCTCGACCCTGTGTGAGAACTGTCCCTGAGCCTCACCGGGTCGGGCCTTGCCTCATGTATGTGCCGTGGGATACTCTTCATCTTTATTTAAAACTGTTTTTAAAGGGAGGAACAATGTGGTTTTGCACTTTTAGTTTCCACGACACACACGTGACTCGTTTCCCGGACGTCCTGGCATTTAATTTGCTTCACTAAGTAACGAAATAAAACCTGTTTAAAAAGCCGGTGTCTTCCTTTTTTGATGCCCGTCCGCTTCTGCGCTCTTTAAGCCGCAGCAGCTTGTCCTCAGAGACTTGATCACAACCACCTGGCCCAGGACGGATGCCGCGCTGGATCCGTTTGCTGTGAGCCACATACCACAAAGTGATTACACTGCGAGTTTAATCCCTGCCTTTGAGGCATCTCGGGGACCGTCAGATTTAGTGTATTTAAAACCTAATAGAAGTATGATTTGGCAGAGTTCTTCTGAAAGCGGGCCCCAGATTAAGCACACTTTGACAGCGCCCCTGCACCTTGACTAAACTTCATGTTGTGCCAGCTGGAAACAATGAGCTCACGCTGCTATGCACTGGGGATCTCCTGGGAGAGTCACTGACCCATGGTCTACATCCTGTGCAAGTGCCCCGTCCCATCAGCAGATGCTGTAGTCACATGCAGAAACACCAACAGAGTTGCTCTGAAAATGCACACAATGCCACAACACTGTGCAAAACTAGAGCTGCGTAAGTACAAGTACTGTAGTTTAACTGGAGGAGAAGGTGACAGGACGTAGAGATGTGACTGTGTTTAAATGCTGTTATTGATCTGGTGGTGCTCCCTCATGATCATAAATAAATCAATAAATAATAAACCTTTTCTCCTAAACAGCGGTACAATAAAACTCCTCCACTGCTTCTAGATTGTTATGTGATTATTGGCCCCACGGTGTTTACCGCTCTGACCCCTCCCTCTGATAGCGGCATTCGTTACCCGGGGAGCGTCGCTGATTGGCTGGGTCGCGTCCTCCTCGCGCCGGCCCCGCGTCGTCATTGGCCGCCTGCTCGTCTTGAACGGAGGAGCGTGCAGGCAGGAGGAAGCCGTGTGCGCCGCCGCAAGGAGCGACCGACGCACAGCAACACGACCGGCGGGCGCGCTGCGGTGCTGCTGCTGCTGCTGCTGCTGCTGGTGCTGGTGGTGCTGGTGGTGCTGGTCGGACACCGGATCCTCTGTCGACCAGAGACGGCTGGCTCTGTCCCGGAGCTCGGTGTCGGAGAGTGAATGAGGTTGATGCTGCTTTGTTGCACCTGGAAGGACGAACGCATGGGAGAGGAGGAAGGTGAGGAGCTGCCGGGGGGGGTCAGGGGGGATGTGGGGACGAGAGGCGCAACCTCCAAACACAGAGGATGCTCACGTTAATCAAAAAGCTGTTCTGCTGACTTTGGGTGAAGCGTAGCGTCAGTCAGCGGAGGATGAGGGTGCAGCGTCGGTGCATCTGCAGGGAGTGTCAGGCTGGAGGTGCTGCGACTGAAGCGGAGCTAACGCACCTACAGTAGAATGTTTGGAGGCAGCGCCTACACCCATCACTGAAATAGCCAGTGGTCCTCTGCTTATGAACAGGTTGTTAACACAGAGAGAGCATCAGCGGCGTGATGAGCGCTGAAACACCCCAGGGAGCGGACACCACGTCCGACAAAGTTGAAAAACAAATGATGGAGCCGATGAGGAGCTGGAGCTGCTCCATCTTCTTGTTAAATATTAAAATCTCCTCGAACTGCGTCTCTGCTTTACACATAGCGTTAATCATTTAAAATACGGCACGATAACTGTTTTAAACTTTATTTAATTTATTATAAGGTAAATTAAATGTGACTGTGCAAGAGATTGTTTACAACGAGAAAAACAAGTTATGAATGAATCAATTTTGATTTGGTTATAGGACAAACTTTGGTCTCGTACACTTCACCCCATCACTAACATTTAGATTCATTTCTAATTGATAACAGTGGTAAAGTGCAGTGGAGGAAATGTTAAATAGCTTCACTGAACTTATCAATAGAGCTTTTATGTGATGACTCAGTTTGCTTAGTGAGCTGGTTTTATCTGGAGGCAGGACTGACAGGAGCAGAGGGGAGCGGCGCACAGGTACATACTGTATATGTGACAGGGAAGGAATGCATGTGTGTGTCTGCTGAGGTGTCCTAACTGAGACACAGCACGGGTCAGGAGGACACGTTTGGCAGGGAGAGAATCGCTTCCTAATGAAGAGACAAAGTGAAAAATAGGAATTAATTAATTAGGAGGTTAAGTTAGAGCAGGAGAGAGACATTAAGATGAACTGAGGCTCTTAGTCGGCCTGATCAATAACAGGCTGCTCGCTCAGGCTTTATGAAAACGAGCCGACCTCAGGAAGCCTCTACCAGCGTCCAGTACATGATATATGACCATCACCGGCACCCGTACCCGGATGATGTTGTTATGGTAACCAAATAATCAAGAAGCATTTCCTGCATGTTGTAAATGGGGCAGCAGATGAAAAATCGTTACACAAAGTGCGTTTGTATTGAGAGTCCTGAAGGATATACTGCACATCACCTCGCCTGTATGAGGCTTCAGGGATGACAGTACAAGAATGCAACAGTGATGCAAATAATAAGAGAGGTCGCCATGTTTATTTACCCTGCTACTTTGCATCTCAGTGTAGCAGATGCCATGGGAAAGTTTGTTTGCAGTGACAATAAAATGTTGTGTGTGTGCTTGCAATTAGCTGCTGCCACAATCTCGTCCTTTTGAATGAGACCCGTTGTCCCTTTAATTCATTACTTAATTCACAGTATAAATTGTCCCATATCTGCCGAATGGCCTTTTTTCCTGAAACTCTAATCATAATTAAGATTTTCATCACTGGAGAATGGGAGGAGAGATTTGTGGTAGTTTAATCAACGAAACAGAGGAGAAATGTGTCTGCTGGAAACAAAGTAGCTTTTGGGGGGTTTTATTTTGGGCACTGCTCGCACCTGGAGCACTAGATCTGTCTCACATGTCCACCTGTGATCCACCTTAGTTACATTCAAACCAAGCATACAGTAAACTAGATCTGGGGTGAGCTCTGCAGTGTCCATTAATACAACACCTGTCCAGTAAACCAGAGACCCTGAGGTGAATTGTAATGTTAAACATTAGCTTAGAGACAAATACTCTGCATTCACTGTCATTGCATACTGGATCTCTACAGTAAAAACTAATGTTGGGTACTGGAAGCCAAACCAAACCAAAATGTATTTATTTTTTGGTGTACGACGTCAATGGCGACACCCCTGCTGAGTTCTGCTCATTAACTTTGCCTGTTAACCATCTGTGGACACTAACACATGAGAAGAAACACTCACATACTGTAATGGAGCATGATGGAGCATTTCTCTGACGGAGACTCTGTGGGGTTAGATTCCACAGACAAGCACCAGCTCATACACGGACCTGGATTGGATGTGTCGTGCCTAGTAACACTTACATGTTGTGGTCCTGTTGTTGCAGCGGGGGGGAGTTTGCCCGTGTGTGCGGGGTGCAGACAGAGGATCTACGATGAGCAGTACCTGCAGGCCCTCAACAATGACTGGCACACGACCTGCTTCAGGTACCGCTCCCAAAACACCCTCACATCTGCATGTGCATCTGTATAAACAAGGAGGGCATAGAGCATTAATACGAGCAATAATGCAGTTACAGTACTGTAAATGTTGTGAACGTCATTTATTTGGTTTCAGTTTTGTTCACAAGCAAATATTTCACATCAGAAACAGTTCCCTGATGGATGAGTTCAGTTGTTTGTCGTCTCAGTTACGTGTTAGAATAATTCCTGTTTTTCTGGTGCACCAGGAAATGCAGACAGTCCTGTGCTCATTCTGAGCAGTTGCAGGCGTGTGTGTACCTGCATCTGTGACGGACGAACGTTCAGTGAGTTCGTCCGAGTGAATATGGATCAAACCCTATTTTCCACGAGCATTTTCTCTCTCACATCATCATTATCAGAATCCAAATTCAAATCAGAAAAAGATTTATTGCCAGGTCCTGTAGAGAGCACAGAACTTGGAATTGGACTCGGTGTTGGCAGGTGGTGCATCTCAGCATATAAAAAGTACAAACAGTACAACATACAATATTATCACTCCCATGATTTCCATTCAGTTGGTGAACATGATGCATTACCCAACTGGTTTTATCGACACGAGGAGCAGAAACACAGCAGCGGCTTTGTAACAGGCTTCAACAGGCCCACAGTGAACCCAACACACAGCAGAGGTGCGTTCCCACAGGATCATGTCTGGTTCCTGTCTATTTCAGGAAATAAATCCCACAGACAAAGCTGTGGTTGGATCGGACAAATTAGCCTCCTGACATGTGAAAAGCTTGATAATGACTCACTCTTTTTACAAACACTTATATATATTATACATATTCACTTTGAATTGCTCTAAATTCAAGGTGAAGAGGAGGTGACAGTAGTTACTGTGATGAAGCTGCTGTTGACCTGCCGTCGTTGACCTTTTCCACTGTGGCCAGTGTGTTTAGGGACAATAGGCAGGTGCGTGTTTCAGTTGCAGAAGCCTGTGGACGACACATGGAGTGTGAGTACGGAGACTCTGAAGCTCTGCTGTTTCTTCTCAGTTCCGCTTCCTTCACTTGTGCTGCAGCGGGCCGTGTGTGGGCAGTGAGACCGCAGCCACTCTGTGTGAAAAGTGCATTTTGAAATTTTCATCAATTTTCATCCATTCTGGTGAACGGATCTGATATCTGTAGACATGAGCAGAGTTGATCCCAGATCAGTGGACATAGAGAGCGGTCGTTAAATCCACCACAAAGTCTTCAGATCGAAGCGTTCGCCTTGGGGCACATAACTTGATGCCTTGATGCATGTGAATAAAAGGAGATTCACAGATGGTTGACACACACTAATGGCCATCGATCCATTCAACGGAGCAAATTTGCAATTTGAGACTTCCGCCAACACCGTCTGTAGCTCAGGGAAGTAGCGCGTCTTGCGTTTTCTTCTGGATCAACGCACAACAGGACACTTCCTTTTCATTGAGCTGCCAGAGCAGACTGTGTCTGCGAGGCTTAGTGATAAACCCACAGAGTTGGGAGTTCGTTACAGTATTTACTTTGGAAGTGGGGCAGTTTTACAGGCCTGTTCTATATATTATTAATAGGACACAGTTGCTGATGTTGCTGCAGCTTTTGTTACTGGGGTTCTAATGGAAGTTCTCAACCTCTGTCTGCTCGCTGCCACACGCTCTCCATCGACGAGCAACATGTGACAGGTCTGACAGCTTCTGCTTCAATAATACTTTTTGTACCTATATTCTTTATCTGCAGAGCAATATGCAAAACTTACTTCACAAAGGGCAGAAATGCTAAACAGATAAGTCATAAAATTTTAATTACTCAGATGTTGCAGCAGAAACATGTTTTCGGGTTTAGCATCAGGTTCTGCTCTTTAAAACCCAATGCCTGTGTCACTCAGCAGTGCAGTGATGAACAGCAGCTACATACATGTACAGTACTAAAATATAAAAAGGCTGTTTCTGTCAGCCGCCACTAGATGTTACAAAAGAGCCACATTCTACTGAAAACATGTTTGATATGACTGAACTACAGTATGAGACGCTTTGCAGTTGGAACACTTTATCTGGACAAGCTGACGGGCACTTTCCTTTGCCACCTTGTCCCCATCACTCACCCTCTTGCTGCGTTATTGTGAACCGGTCGACAGGTTCGGCTGTCGCTGCGTGGAAACCTCACCGCTCAGCGTGTCTGTAATGATTGCCCCCCAGCTGGAGGTCTGAATGGGAAATCTGAGGAGGGTATCGTGTGTGTGTGTGTGTGTGTGTGTGTGTGTGTGTGTGTGTGTGTGTGTGTGTGTGTGTGTGTGTGTGTGTGTGTGTGTGTGTGTGTGTGTGTGTGTGTGTGTGTGTGTCTCAGTGGGGTGTTTGCCTTTCTGCATATCCGCCTTCGTGTGTTTATGTGTGTGAGCTAATTTCAGGCCTTCCTTGTCATTTCTATGATGAACCTGTAGTCACAACTAATAGCAGACTATTCAGAACTGAGCCGGGTGCCAGTTTACACCGTGTACCATGGTGACACCACGCACAGCTGAACTGTTAAATTAGAGAAGAAGGAAAAAAAAGGTTGCTTCCTACTAGAAATCAATGTTTTCAATGAGAGAATGCCATGTCTAAACATTAGAGGGAATCTGACCCAGATCCAACTCCTCAGGGGCGGCAGGATTGTCACGGAAAAGCAGGATTTAAGACAGTTCCGCTTGTTAGGGAAGACGTCTGTGGAACATGGACTGTGCATGAATCATGAATCCAAAACAGAGGTCCCAACTGCAGGGCCCAGTGCTGTGATGGAGCAATGCAGGAGACGAGGGGAGAAGGCAGAGACACGCTAAATGAAGGCGTTCCCATGGGTGAGAGGGAGAAGCGGCTTCTGTTCTGTGGCTTCATGGGAAAAAAGCAGCCATGCTCTGACTCTGAACTTTTCCCACATCCGCCTTTTGCTTCAGTTTGTCCCAAAGCGCTGCTGTAAACAACCAGAGCGAGACTGAACTCTACACTACTGCAGCTTCATCTAACAAACATATCGATTCTCAGAGATGTTGTGACGTGTTTCTGCCCGTGGATCTCTAATAGCGTCATGCTTTTGCAGTGACAGGAAACAGATACAGATGCGGGTTTTGTTTCCTAGTGTTTTACAGCCTGGTGTCCTGATTTAGATCCAGTTGCCTTCAACGTCTCTGAGGTTTGATTGTCGTTTCACCCCCCATTCAGACTGAAGCCCCTGTAGGTGCATCCTTCATGGAGTGGAGCAGATTAAGTAGCTCTTGGTGTTTGTGAAACACAAAAAAAGGCCTGTAGGTTCAAACCTGTGCCTCCTGAGAGTAAGAAGATTTCTGGTGTTATGCTTATTAGGTCATTCTTTCGAAAACAAATCTTCGATATAAATGAGGATTGAGATGGAAAAATCCTTTCTGAGCATCTTTTTCAGTGAATTCCTCCTGCTCCTTCAGCTCAACCCCATGCTGCAGTCCCACTGCAGCACAGTGCAGCACTGTCCTGCTCACCATAAAACTATTTCTGCCTGGCAGCCTTTGCCTCAACAGTCGCCCCAAAGGATTCACAGCTACCGTGGTGCTTCCTCTGCACTTTATATCACAACATCTACATCCAGTCACCTGACGTCTCAAAATGACTGTTCTGACGCACTAACTCGTGCCTGTACTTATACACAGAGTGAGTAGTTTAGGCAACGCTGCTGTTTCTCAAGGACGAGCTGACGCGCACCCTGCAGCTCGGCTCCTGTGTCGAACACGTCTCTGTCTCCATCTGCTCCGCTTCACCCTGACATTTCTGCCACAGTCTGAGGAGGACGGCGTCTTAAAATTTCCCACCGGGATCAAAGGTGACGGAAAAGCCTCATTTATACCATCTGCGTCAAAGCAAACCTGCGGGCGGTGTGAGACGGTGGCGCTTTGCTGCTCAGCAGAGCTGCAGTGACTCAGCTGGTTTCTGGAGGCGAACTCTGCCTGGAAACAGAAGCTGCAGGACACGATGGAGGCCCAGTGTGTCAAGAACCTAATTCGGCCAAAGCATCAACTCTGAGTCAAGGTGCCTGCAGGTGTTTGCATCAGTTTGCTGATGACAGGGATGCAGTTTCTATGACTACAGCAGATTTGATGGGTCCACTGCAGCTCAGCAGTGGAACTGGACAGGTTGAACTGATAACGCGTAACAGGAACACATGAGTCAGGACAGGGCCTTTTAGGTTGAGGTTTAAAAAGAAGGAACCAGCTTCACAAGGTGGGCGGAGCCGCCGCGTGACATCACGGGGTCACGTCTGCTCCCACAAGCTCACAGGAAACAGTGGATGAAGGATCCTGACCCCGCGGTGCAGCTGCACCCAGAGAGGAAGCAGAGGAAGGGAGAGACGGAGCACAGACAGGGAGCGTCACTGAGGCTTGTGACAGCGAGGCTGCGAGGCCGGACCACTCGCTGGACATCAGAGCTGCTGACACGAGTCAAAACACGGCCCTCGCTCCCACGGGCGACATGTCAGCAAAGAGCCAGCGCCGCGCGGACACTCTGCAGCACAGGCAGTAAGTAAAACTGTCCATCCGCGGCTCTGAAGTCAACTTTACATTCAACTTTGGACCTTTTGTTTGCCTGCCCTAGAAATGAATGTTCTCTTTAATGGTCCAAGGAACCAATACTGTGTTTAGTTTCTGCTTTAATGACTTTGTCTCATTTTATTCGTTGGAAGTTGTTGTGTTTTCCATGCGTCTTTTATCCTAAGCGCCAAAGGGTCACGGGGGGGGGGTTGTTGGAGCCAATCCCGGCTGCCGTTGAGCAAGAGGTGGGGAAAACAGTTGTGCTGCCAACTGCAAACAACAGCTTCATTTATTGTTAAAATACACAAATGCATAAAGTCAAATCTGCCGGATAAACAAGCAGATGGGCCAGAAGGAAGTAATTACTGAACGGCGGTTGATCTGATTAGTTCATTTCTCTTTAATATTTCTTTCACTTCCCTTTAAACCCTTCAGCCCAGTGTCTCAGTCACACGCGTGTCCGTGGTTCCGAGAGTGACTTCTCTATTTCCACAGTGAGACAGTTAATCGAACCCTGCTGAGCAGCGTGTTACATCCCCTGTGCGGCTTAAACTTGTGTCCCTGTTTGCTCCCAGTAGTCACATCCGAGTCAGATATGCATGTGTGGCAGAGCAGATACAGCAGGAACCATGTCCAGCAGTCGGGCTGTTCAAGAGGAAATGTGAGACGTGTAGTTTGGCTTCTGTAATTCAAGAGAAGCCAGAAATATCATAGTTAATGTTCAATAACTCAGTGATGAGTGTGTAAATCCTGTGCATAACGAGACAGCTTGTTCATGTTAACTAAGATTTATTATTAATTTATTACGTACGATCTTTTAACCACAACTGGGTTCCTCTCATACAGTAGGAATTGAAGTTCTGATCTGCTTCGGGTTATAACACAATGATTTAAGAATGTTCAGCTCAAACTCACATGGAAGTATCTGTTGAAGGGAGACTTATAAACACGTGAGGGTCACCTTCATGTGTGCCTGCGGGCGTCAGGCTCTCCTCACCTTTACATCCCAGGGTTAATACTCACTGATAACGTTTGCATAGAGGAGAAAGGAGTCGTTCTGTGCGTTGGTGCATTTTCATTTATCACCTGTTCCCGAGCTTTTCACCTTTGGCTTTCAGTCCGATCCTTGGAAAATTAAATTTGAGCGTGTTTGGAGCAGATAGAGTTCAGACTTAAACCCTGAATGTGATTAAAGAAAGGGAGATTAACGTCCTCCTTTCTTTAAGTTCTCTCACTTTCTTTTTTGACCTTGAACCCTCAGAGTGTCTACTAGGGCTTTTATTTAGGTTTGTGCTTAAATAACTAAACTGTCAGTGATAAACTCTTCATTCATGAGCTTAAATTTGACCTTTAGCTTAGCATCGACCTGCAGATACATTTAGCTTTTTAAACCATTGTATTCCTGGATTGAACAGAACAACAGCAGAATAAACTGTTTTCACAGAACATATTATGTTTTACTATATTGTAACTACACAGTAATATGACTGAAGTACTTGGATAATGCCAGAGCCCTGGAGCTGTGTCACCTGACGGCTAACTCCATCATTTACATGTACTGCTGCGTTCGTCTGTGTTAAACCCATGAAGGGGATCCAGACTGTTCTGCAACAGAGACCTGACAAGGACGCAGAGCTCTCTTGTCTCTCCTGAATCCTGCTGAGCAACACGGTTCCCGGAGCTCGTGGAAGCCTTTTCTCATTTCCCCAAAGCGGAACAAGCGAGAAGGCCCCGGACGGACGGGGCCCACGGCCAGTCTGGCCTCAGGTCAGGCCGGCTTAGCAGCCACAAAGGAAACTGCTGCCGTGCGCATCATCTACTCACAGTCTGCCAGCGTGAATAGAGCACCGGGCCTCAAATGAGCACGGTCTCCCACAGCGTGAAATATTTGGACCACATTTATTTCAGCTATTTAAAATGCCCAGGAGCTGCGTTACCGGTGTATAAGTGTTACCTTTTTGTCATTTCTGCTTTGTCTGCAGAGGGGGATGAAACTAAAGCCTGATTGGGTGAGGGATTTCCTAGAGTTGGAAGCACCCACCAAAGGATGATGTAATGTTTTTTTTAAGGTGACATCATTGCTATGGCATTCCCCGTTGCCATGGAGATGTGTGGAGAGAGCAGGGGGCAGACGCGATTAAATAGGAGGCACCCAAAGGGGTGTGTGGGAATGAGAGAGATGTGCCTCTGACTGAATTTTAAGTGGCGTATTAAGTAATTAGCTTTGTGTGACTGGACCCATTTGGAAATTGTCTCATGTTTTAGAATATGACCATTTGAGTTTGAGGATTCCTCCCTGTCACACATGGATCGGTTGCATAGGTTTGCATCCTCATCTGCTGTAGTTTGTGGAAGGTCAGCATGGGAAATCTTGGCTCCGGACCAGGAATCCCACTCTATTGTGCCTCGTGAGGGGGAGGAGAGGGGTCTCCCCCAGACAGTCTGACATTTCCTCGCCTTGACTTTCACGCCTGCGTCTGGGTCCACCCTCATCTCCCTTTCTCAGATCGTTTTCTTCCTTTGTCTGTGTGTTTAGCCTGCTGTACAGTAGCGTCCACTGGGAGACGTTTGTTTCGCTCATCACCAGACTCAATGCGCCCAGAATGTCTATTGTCTGATTTCTGCTGATTTTCCTGGAAAGCAGCAGTGTATTGGTTTATTGAGCGACAAGAACTGAAGATTAAATAATTAATGAAGACTGTGTGTGTGTGTGTGTGTGTGTGTGTGTGTGTGTGTGTGTGTGTGTGTGTGTGTGTGTGTGTGTGTGTGTGTGTGTGTGTGTGTGTGCGCGCGCGCGCGCGCGTGTGTGTGTGTGTGTGTGTGTAAGAGGTGTTGTACCTCGTTAATCTCTCAGCTTTGCACCTTTCGGTCAGTAACGACCTGCCTCCACACCAGAACACAGACCATTTCCCTTTGACACGTCCCGCTTCCTTAACAGTGTCGACCTCCACATCAGCGAACGCACACACACGCAGCCACTTACACACACCCATAGTGAAGCAGCGTCTAGAGCTGGGTGGTCAGCAGGGTTTATGTGTCACAATAGATCCTGTTGTTATTTCACTGTGAGGCCTTCGAGGGCCGTGAGACATTGATGGGACGTTACTCTCGGGCGCCTGTAGGTCACCGTGTCTCTTACAGTATATTTATATTTGCATCATTTGCAGCGGTTCAGTCCCTCGGGGGGATTTAATTCCATTCACTCACCTCAACCTGATGGTTTCTCATTCAACGAGAGTTTGCTCACATCAGCTGGGAAAAATGAATCACGTCTCGAGCGCTGACCCCAGGTCAGAGCACCAGCGTGATGAATGCAGACGCGCTTTAGCATTTTACATGTGGAATCGTCCACTGAGATTTTCTCCCTGGGAGAAATCAATATGCGGAACAAAAGTGTGATATACAGTAGTGCCACATTCATGTGTCACAGTACTGTCAGTCAGCCAGAGATTTCATGTGTCCACAATTAGATTGACTAAAACTTTATTTGCACTCTGACCCCATTATTGATCTGGCTTTTTGTTTTCTTTTGAAATGCAGCAGTTATGGGTTTTAACACTTGCTTAAACTTCAGCAGTCTGTAAAATGTAAAGGAAAACAAACTCTCCCATTTTGTCTTTTAGTCACTGCATCGTTTCTTAGCCTGCTGTCCAAATGTGACATTATCCAGCTGCAGCCATGTTTTATAGGAAGGTGAGGGGTCTGGTAAAAGGCTGCCTCCTTTTGACCTGGTGGAGGAATTTATTGCTCTCTCAGACACTTTGCACTAATCCCATCGGGGACCTGGGGGTGGGGGGTTGTAGATTTACTAACTCTGCTCCCCGGTTCTCATCTTCTCTGTCAGCGGGTGATTCCTGACCCCCGAAGGATCCAGCTGTGCTTCCTGCTGTCTCAAATCTGCTCACTTGTTCATGCTCGTATTTTATGCTTGAGCCTCCTTTTCCTTTTTTTGTATTTACTCTACTGTAATTCAAGTTGTGCCTCAAACAATCCATATTATTCAGTCTTCATTATATTTGTATCTACTCACATTCACAGCTACCGTTTCCCTGCATTTTTTGGTTTAGGTTTCTCTACATTCGTGTGTCACAGCTTAGAATCGCATGGGGAAATACTCTCATCTTTCACACTCTTAATCCTCTTACTGCTCCGTACCAATGCACACACATACACAACCACACAAGACACAAATACATTGTGTATGTCTCCTCTACCACTAAAGGAAGACGGTTGAGCTAAAGGCAGAAATTTCTGGGAGTCACTAATGTAGTCGCTCATCTCTTTAATGCGCCGGCGCCACTCCCAGCTCTGCTCACAGAGAAATGTAGCTGAGGCTCTGAGCATTAAAATCACTGCTGCCTCCTGAGTGGCGTAATCCGCCCCGCATCGTCCCCAGGTACCGTCTGGCTCGCCCTCAGCGAGGGTTTGCAGGGTGTGTGCAGTGAAGGGCAGTTGCTGAGTGACCGAGGGGGCTGAGGCGGTAGGAGCTGCTCCTGGCTTGGTGCTGCGGACGTCTTCTAAAAGCCTTGACCTACTTCCAAGCCCCCCCACCACCACCACCACCAGCACCAACCCAACACGATGCATACTGAAGCAGCTCGTTCCCAATCTGCTGAGCTGCAGTGAAGCTCTGCGGGCTGACACCAGGGAGAGTGGGGCGTGTTTGTCTAATAAATAAATGCTGTGTGTGTGTGTGTGTGTGTGTGTGTGTGTGTGTGTGTGTGTGTGTGTGTGTGTGTGTGTGTGTGTGTGTGTGTGTGTGTGTGTGTGTGTGTGTGTGCTTCCAGCAAGCGCCAGACCTTGGGCAAAGTCATAGAGACTCGCTGCTTCATCTGACTGTAGTTATGAGTGACACAAGGACACAGCTATTATTGAGTCAGTGCTATTTACATGTGCACGTTCAGGGGGTTCCCGTCATCCAGCTTTGGAAAAATCTTTTGTAAGATTCGCTAATTAGAACAGCAAAGCGTTTTCGCGTGGAGCAGTGCGGCAGCAGGAGGTTTGGAGCCAGAACAGTGACAAAGTGAATTCCTTTGCTTTGCGTCTGAAGCCGCGTGCACTGCTGCGCGCTGAGCTTGTCTGAGCCGCCCTGAGCAGGGACGTGGCCAGACGGCTGATGGGCGGGACGGAGACACGCACTCCGTCATGCCTGTTAGACACACATTTGCACAGATTACTAACAAGCGCACACGAGCGCTGAGTGCATTAACGGCAGTAATGCCTCACCATTCATATCGCACACAAGGGGATTAACACATGGACAGTATATGTTGATTTATAAGCACACACACACACTGTAAATATTATATACACGCTGAGAGAGGAGACTGGTCGAGACGCCGTCTAATCAGGAGAAGTTCAGAGAGGTGTCTCCTGCTTTATGGTATTTGAATAATATTCAGTTCTTCTCAGTCATCGTGCATCTCAGCGTGACCTCACTCGTCCTGTTCCACCTCGTTTGTATTGGTGTGTGACAGATCCACAAAGGGACTTATTATCACCATGAAAACTGTAATTTGGTGCCTGCAGGGCGTCATTAGGAGCTTGAGAATACACAGACTGCAAAACGACGTAATGTGTCAACACAATAACAACTTTCTGATTCAGTCGTGTGCTGTCGATGCTCAACAGTTGCAATGCGAAATGCAACTTCTTCTTTCTTACGCAAATGTTAAAAATAATACTTAATTGTGTTTATTTGTGCATTATATTCATAGAAAACATGTCATAAATGAAATGCAAAATAAATTAAACATCATTTGTACTGTAGATGCTGCTTATGTTTACTGTTGATTGATTGAACTTGAATGTGTTGCTCACTGGGCCACGTTTTCGCCTCCTCCTCCTCAGGTGCTGTGAGTGCAGCGCCTCACTGTCCCACTGGTACTATGAAAAAGATGGACGGCTCTTCTGCAAGACCGACTACTGGGCCAAGTTCGGGGAGCTGTGCCACGGCTGCAACGACCCCATCACCACTGGCCTCATCATGGTAAGGCGATCCCCCCCCCCCCCCTTGTCTGCGGACAGACCTCGAGTTACCGTGCGATGCTGTGATACCGACGCACACGCGGCGCTCGCTCGCGCCGGAGTCCGTACGTTTGCAGCCTCTGCAGTGGTCACTCACAAACAGGACCCGCGCCACACGTGTAAGTGACCCTGATGGTCCAGATTGCATTACAGACCACCAGCAGAGCCGTAAACAGGGGTTCATGTGCAGATTAGATGCGGTCGCCCCACGCGCCGCTCCGATGAGGCCTGCTGCATTATAGAGAAGACAAGTACTCGCATCAAAGCGAACTTGTGTCAGTTGGTTGAGAAGTGTAGAATCACACAGTCGCGTGTGGTGGCTGTTCATCTATTTTTGTAAGATGAAACAAATAACGATAATCGAGCAATCGACTCCTCTAAGCTTAACACAACTTATCACTGGTAAACCTGCTATGCTCACTACGTAGCCAGGTCAAATTTGAATTATCATCCAAACCAGCCATCATCAACAAACAACATAAAAACAAACATCAGCTGTGTGAAAAAATGCCACAGCGATGCAGATCTACTTTGCATGAAGCTAATATGGCAGTGAAATGAAGTCAAACTAGGCATTTGCATTTAAGAAGATACCTGACAGAAGTTTTTCAAGAAATTATAAATATTGTAGGTTTATTATAGGTTTCATTTATTATATTTTGTTCGATTTCTTGTGTGAGGGCTTAACGAAGGGGTAGGTGGTTCGTTACAGTATGTTTAGTGACCAGTTGAGCAATAAACTGGTTCAAATGTCAAAACCAGTCTATTGACTGCATTAATAATTCACACACTTCCTCTTCCTTGGTCGGGGAAAATCAAGACCTTGGTCTCCTCACATGCACATGAGCTATGAGTTATCTACTGCAGCTCACATTCAGCTTCTGGCAGGTCATGTGTCACGGTCACGATGAGATGAGAAATCCTTGATGGCCTCCCAGTGTGTGTGTGTGTGTGTGTGTGTGTGTGTGTGTGTGTGTGTGTGTGTGTGTGTGTGTGTGTGTGTGTTGTGTGTGTGTGTGCGTCATCATTTGCGCTGCCTTCAGACAGCTTGCCCTTTCCACAGCAATCACAGTAATGAAGCACGGACAGTGTCGGAGACTGTAAAGTGAATTGGTTGGAGAAATGGCTGCACCACTTCTCATCTCCATCCTCCTCCGGTTCATCGCTCCTCTTACAGTGCGACAACGCCTCTTTGAATGTGTCCATTTGCGATCAGTCCAGTTAACTGCCGACTCCTTTGTGTTGCTGTGGCCGTTGCAACACAGATCAAGGTCAGCTCCATGCTGAACATGTGCCACACCCATAGACGGGGGGGGGGGGGGGGGGGGGGGCACTGCCCTGTGCAGTCACCTGCATTCACTAGAAGAGATACACAAGCCTGCGCCAGAAAAAGCTCCTGTCACAGTCACTGAAAACACTCAGAGCTCAGTGACGACGGGATGAGTCAGAGTCGCAGACGGAAACCTAGAACCGACCGTCGGCCAGAGACAAACGAGCGTAGACAGCAGCGATGAGCTGTGTTTGCATGTGGAAGTGGAGCGTGAGTGACTGTTTTGTCAGCAGAGGCCTCCAAGGTCGTCACCTTGACAGAGGGACTGCGTTTAGCAGCTGGACTGCTGTGCAGACTCTGTGCAAAGGTAAAACGCTGTGTGTGTCTGCAGCTTCGCTGAGTCGTCAGCACCTTCCTCCTCGACCAGCACTAATTCAGCCACCGGGTCCTACTGTGTTATTTACTGCCTTGACTGTGACTGATTTATTTACAACAACTGTCTCTTCACATGATTCCTCCGTTCAGTCCACGCATCATTGCTCCGACTACAGATGACTCTGCAGTCTTCACATACGGTTTAGAGCCTGTCCGGGCCCAGGGCCAGCTGATCGGGCCAGGGCCAGACATCGACCCGGCCCTGTTGGGTCTGCTTTCACGCTTTCTCACCTTATTGGAACCTTTTGCCATCAGCTTGTAGTTGCGTTCCTTCAGAGCACATTGAGGCCGTCACTGCAGACGGCTTGTGTTGGGACACACCAGAGTTCCCCAGTTCCAGCTTTTCTGGAGCGGTTCTGTTCTCTCGGGTTCTGTCCGGTTGTCCATCAAACACAGATTTTGGTGTGAGGACATAGCAAATCAGTAACACTTGTGTATTATTTGGACACGAAGGTTAGTACATACTACTTCAGCAGTACTTACAAAAAGGGTCTTGAGGTTCTTTTAAATATGAGGGAATTTCTCTTCTTCTGTTTTTGTATTTCCTTAATGTTGCGTGACAGAGGTACAAACAAAGCCGAAAGTGAAATCCATAAAGATCAAAAGTGTTAATGAGTCTTTGGGATTTTTTGGCATCATTTTGACCCATATTGTGAATTCAAATCACAAGACATGACGTGTCACATCATATGTCTTCTCCTTATGTGTCATAGACCAGAGCTTCTTTAGTTTGACTGATGCTTTACAAAATGATTTTGTAGAGAGAGAGTTTGAACAGGACATTATTAAATACAGGACAGTCTGAGTATGATTGAGTTTGACTCCTTTTGTAGTGAGTGTATCCAGACTATGAGAACTATAAAAATAGTTTAGACATACAGTATGTGATGAATATTGTGAAATGCAGATATTTTTTTGGGTGTTGACCAGTGGAAAGTCCCAGCCTTATCAACTCCCACTGGTGTGAAGTAGCTCTAGGCCTGAGTGGGATTCTGACAGTTGCTGCTGTAAACGCCTACAAGTTGGTTAGCCTCTGAGCCAACACAGTGTGTAATAAATACTATTGGGAAATAGTATTTGTTCCCATCTTGAATCTGTCCATGTTGTCATCTTATTCCGGTTCTGGTGGGATCAGGTGAGCCAGCGGTCGATCCTGTCTGAACACGATGCTCCGTCACATACAGTAGTAGGAGCTTGCTTTGCACAATACTGTGAACAGGAGAGTGGCTTTCATTGAAGAAACACTAGAGTGGCCACAATCTGAGCATAGAGGTTCAGCTACAGTACACAACCCGCGTTTCCTCTTTCCACTATGGTTGTGCTGTGACGACAGCAGCAGCCCCTGTAGGCTGAAAATCCCCCTGTGGCAAAGCTGCGGGTTATTTACTTTCACTACTGAAATGACTACAAGCAGGGGTGAATAAACTTCAAAATGACATTAACACACACATGTGCTCAGTGAAACCACCTTTTCCTGCAGGTACAGAGCGAGCACGTTTTAGCTGTTTCACGTGTGAGTGTAGCACAAGTCAGGTTGAGCACAGACATCTTTACAGCCGTTTGTACTAGAGGTTGGCTCCCATCAGCCACTGTAAGCCTAGATGAGGCTAATATAGACTTAGCCCAACACTAATCTACCTCAGGGAATATGTTGTTCTGTATTAGACTGTGCAGGTACAGTACCGTACCTAATAAAGTGGACAAAGAGTGTATTTACGTTGTCACATGCTTTGAATCATTCAAAACATTCAAAGCGCGACCTTTCGATGGGCTTTTGCTGCTCTATGGATTTGTGTGAAACCGTTTCCTTCACAGTGACATCGCCACATCCTCGCGTGTGCTTCAGCGTAGGAACCGTCCGGTCATCTATTATTATCCGCCCCTTCAGATGACTGTCCGTGACTGCTGGTAGCGACAGGGCACCAGCATGTTCTACCTGTGTCTCTGCTAAACATGGAATTGTTTTTGTTCTCATAGTTTAACTTTCAGTTTTTTTTAATCTGCTTATTATGGTGGAAGAATTAACCTTTAATCTATAAACTTTTCATTTAATTTAATGAAATGTCATTATTCATTATCAGTACAATAGATGTTTAATGCTCAAATAAATCTAATTGCTTTGTTCCTTTTCATTCACTGGTTTCCTAAATATTTTCAATATTATTTTGCAATTTGATACAGACTCTATCTCAAAATGTTTTACCAGTACACGCCCTTGAGCAGCCTTTGTATAAAATAACAAAACAGAATTAAGGCATGAAATGAGCTAATGTGTGAGTTTTCAGTGGTTTGGACATGTGATGGGAAACAACATGGAAAACAGGAGGCTTGTGGAGCTTACGGAGGCCGCCGGCGGTCGGGGGGAGTGGTGGAGGGGTTTGTGTGGTTGAGGCAGCCGGTTGGTGCACGTGGACGAGGAGGCGGGGCCAAACAGGAAACGATGAGGTCATAGCAAAAGGAGACGGTGGAGGGGGGGGGCAGCGAGGAGGAGTGACACTGATTCAGAGATGAGCTCAGCTGCAGAGGCGTGGGCTCTCTCTCTCTCTCTCGCCCGCCCGCTCTCTCTCTCTCTCCCACCCTTCTCCCCCTGCCTCTCTGCCTCACACCGGTTTGGCCGCTGCCAGTGTTTTGTTGTGAAGGGGAAGCCGCCCGCTCCAGTAGAATGAACTGAACCGGCCAGGAGGCTCTCGCTGACATGGTGGGAGACTTGTTTCTCTGGAGCTTCTGCTGTCTCAGGCTATGGAAACGAGATAAGAAGGTGAGGCTGCCGGCTGCGTCGCCGCCGTCTGCCGGGTGATGAGCCGGTAGAGGAGGCAGGGAAGACGTCAGCCTCCAGTGGCTGCTTAACATGCTTTTACAGAGGCTCGTGCAGCGGGTGTGATCCTTTTTAATCTGACGCGTGTTACTGCTGCTGCTGCTGCTTTTAAAGTGGGTTAGTGTGTTGATCTGTGATTTAGATTTGTTCCCCCGGTTTCTTTACATGAAGAACTGATGGGGCATGGCACCTCACACGGGCTATTTTTAGAGCGCGTCCTGATAAAAGTAAGATTCGGAGGGTGAGCGCGCTCAGTGACGGACTTGTCTAATATCTGTGTGTATTTTTATTTACCACCTACGTGCAGCACACGCTGGAAGCCCATTCCTCATTCTGCCACAGTGGAAGTGAGACTTGCACAGATGAGGAAAGAATGGGAATATATCATGTATACTGTGCTACTGTAGTATTTGTAACTGAAGGGGGGTTTCCATTCAGTCACAGTCAATGACCCTTCTGTCTTCAATCTCAGGCTTTCACCCTGTTTGTTTCTGTCGAAATGATGTCCAATGCGGCGAGAAGGTCCGCGAGTGCTTCTGGCAGTCGGGGTTGTGCTCTTTTGTGTACTTACTTTCTTTTTGTTCTGTGATCGCACGTTGCTAATGTTCTCTGCAGGAATGACCTTTCACCCCCGAATCAGACCAGGTAGTGGCTTTCTTGAGCTCCGAATAATAGAGCTAATAGAGTTCCGAAATTAATCCTCACTCTATCACTCACCTTGATGCGATGACAGTTCAGTCAGCGCCTCAAAAACTGGAGTAGAAAATAACCTGTCACTCATAAACATGTTTTTTTTATTTAGACATTTTTATTTTGGAATTTATACAAGACAATTACTAGAGTCACTATAAGAGCAGGCAGCATGAAGACATGAAGACTGGCTCATTTAGAGCAGAGCTGGTTAACACTGTTCCATTCCACTCCATCAGCCTCCAGGAAGAACACTGTACATTTAAATATAACACAAAAATCCTAACTCTACGACATCACCATTCATTCTTATTATGTCTTTGACACAATTACAGATGTTGAGGTGCATACAGACGTTCAGTAAATGAGTTTTAAGGAGGTTTTGAAGTAAAGAGCATTACATCAAACATGAGGTTTAACAGAACCAGGTCTCTCATTATTGAGTCAGGCCTTTCATGAGGTCATTGTTCCGACTGGTGTTTGTTGATGTAGAAGTAAAGAGGCCGTGGAGAAGCGTGGAGGTTTTTAAACACACATGCAGCACACATGTACTGAAGCTCCCAGTCACACAGGATCCAAACTCAGCATCCTAGAAGCAATTTACGTTAAGTCTCTCCTTCAGTGTTTACTCTGGGCCATAAAGTAGCCCTGATGCAAACGCTAATTACAGTGTCCAGCTGTTTGGTTACCAGCCATTAGCTCAAGCGACGTCCACATGGGTGACTGACTTCCTCCACACACATTTCTACCTCTTTAGCGTCACAAATTCCTCCAAAAGACCCCAAACTCTCACATTCCGCCCCCAGCTGGAGGTCGCGCGAGTGAATCGTTAGGAACAAATAAGGCGGGCGGTTTCTGCGGCCGGCCGTCGAGCGCGGTGGTTTTTAGCTGCCTCACTCCGCTGCCTTCACTGTTCCCTCAAGAACTGGGGGCAATAAATGTAGGAGGCTTTCAGGCGAGTTGCAGCTGTGCCATGAGGTCAGACTTCGCCAGGTTGTGTGTTTACTACAGTGGAGAGTTGCTCATAACGAGACCTGTTAATAAGTAATACTTGACTATACAGTACTTTAACTTGAGGATTTTTGGACACATGTTCGAATTTACAATTCACTATGACTGTTACTTTATATATATATATATATATATATATATATATAGATATATATATATATATATATATATATATATATATATATATGAGAGAGAGGAAGAGATAGATAGAGAGAGAGAGAGAGAGAGAGAGAGAGAGAGAGAGAGAGAGAGAGAGAGAGAGAGAGAGAGAGAGAGAGAGAGAGAGAGAGAGAGAGAGAGAGAGATTATTTATTATTATTATATATATTATTATATTTATTATTTCTCAGGTCTTAGGTCATACACTGTAGGTATGTGACTAAGATCCCGTCACTGTGGTGCAGTTTGACCCGGTTCCTCCTGGATCCCATCGATCTATTCCCCCGGGGAGACATGTGCAAATGGTTTGGCTTGTTGTCGCTGGAAGAGGCCACGAGGCTCCACGGCCGCCGGCTAACATGCGCTCACACACTCACGAGCGCGATGAGCTAATACAGAAATAATGAAACTCACACGTACGGATCGTCATTGTTGTGTGAGGATAGAAAAGGTGGAACTTTTTAGGTTTGGAGCAGTCGCGCGCTTCGGCATCGCATAAAGTGACAGTTTATGTCAAGTTCTTATAACTTAAGTGATTTTACATCTACACTCTGGGAGAATATGAGGGCAGCAGCTGCCGTGTGTCAGATGTGGGTTTTTCGGAGGGTGTGGGTGATCTGTGGATGCATTTGTGTGTACGTGGGTGCAGAGCCACACACGCCTCAGCTGCCCTGTCTTCCTGACTTTCCCATTTATACTGTAGGTCCACACCTAAGTCACACACACACACACACACACACACACACACACACACACACACACACACACACACACAGCTGTCCACATATTGTCTTTGTTCATCTCTTCCTTCCACTCGCTGGTGTCTGGCAGCTTGTTGTTTATGGCTCCGTATTACGAGACTGTTTAGAGCAACGGTAAAGACATTAAGTTGGTCACGCTCTTCAGTCCTGTTCATTTCACAGCCATCTGCTTCTTCCTCACTCTCTCTTTCTCTTCGTGTTTGTATCGTGAGCACATACTCAGTCGGACAAATCTCAAACTTTGTGATTTTTCGCTTAAGTAAAAACCAGGGAGTCTCCACATTAGCTCCCTGTGTTGAGTGGTGGCATCTCGTAGCTGGAAGCGACGGCTCAAATCAATTATTTAAAAATCTGTTAATTAATCAGTTTGTACAGTATCCTCCTCCCTGCACCCGGGGGGTCGCCGGCATCTGTTTATCTGTTTGTGCCTGCTCCCCCAGGAAGGAGGGGCAGCAGACGTATGGCTCGAGACATTGATTTTATTGATTCTTTGATCTTGGCGCTTTCTTCATTCGAGTCACACTTTACTCGGTTTGTCTCGGTTTATGTGACCATTTCAAACGGCTCGTGCTATTTCTGCTCTTTGCTTTTCATGTCCTTTTAAACGCGTCTGCTCCCAGAAACGATTGCTTCCTTTCAAGTGGTGCTGGTTCATACGATCATATTAGTTTGGATTAATATAAAAACTTAAGAGCGTTTTCTTCAAGTTGATTCTAAATCTGCAAATGTCAGACAAATGTGAAAACCTGCTTTTTTTTATTAAATCAACCAAAACAAACGGTTTACATATAAATAAAAGCAACAAATACTCAACTGGAGGCAATATAGGTGCTATAGTGATTGATTTGATGCTTAACAATAAAGCGAATTCTGTTGCGGTATCATGTAAATGTGCAACAGACTCAACTGATATCAGTTCTTCGATTTTCCTTTGCCTTTAGCTGATTATTCTTTGCTCAGCAGAGTCACGCCCTCCGTACTTTCAGTAAACCCCATTAGCATTGCAGATGTCTGCAGCTGAAGAGCTCTGTCAAAGGGCCCACACCTCCAAATACTTCTGCCCCTCAAAGCATAGAAGAAAGCACGAGCTCGGCCTCTGGGGAGCGAAGACGCTGCCGGACTCAACCTTTGGAGCCTAATGTATATTTATAGACCCTATGAGACGTGTGAGTGGGTGGGTCATTTGCATCGTTGGGGGAAAACTGGCCTTGTTCATCAATTTTCTCGATTAGAGCCACAACAAGCACGTATGAAACGGGGGCAATCTGCTCATTTTTGTGGTGCATTCTGGTCGTGTGTGTTGGTCTCAAGAGCACGAAGACCGGAAACTTTCACCCTCAGATCTGCCAGTGTGATTAATCTGCTCATTGCCTGCTCTGTTTTTCTGGCCATAACTCAATTCCCTCTCTTGTTTGCAAAACTGCCCTAAGCTCTGGAGGGGATCTGGCAACAGCAAACCCAATCTCCCAGCTTGTAATTCAGCATTAGTGAACGGACCTCGCCCTACTTCTCCGTCTGGTTATTACAGCCTCATGTTGCCTGTTGCTCCGGTCGCATCAGGAACCCTGTTGTGAATTTCGGTGAAGTCCTGCTTTCGAGTGTTTACTCTCAAAATCCAGAACAGTTGTTTGACATCAGTTTTTCACACAAATCGCATGCAGCACATAATGTATGTGTTTTTTTTTGTTTTTTTTTTGCAGGTTGCAGGAGAACAGAAATATCACCCAGAATGCTTCACCTGCCTGAACTGCAGGACGTTCATCGGTGATGGGGACACATACGCTCTGGTGGAGAGATCCAAACTCTACTGGTGAGCTTTTAATTAAAAAGATAAAAGAAAGTCTGTCGTGGTTTTAAAAAGCGAGACATCCTGTGTTTCACTTATACCATTTGAATTCATCCACCCATAACTGAGCAGCTGCTTAATAATGACACACTTTTTGTGACATTTTCATCTCAAACTCGCCGAACTTTTCCTGGTTATAGTTTATTTTCTAATTCCATCGTCTAAAGGCGCTTTGAAATGCACTGACTGACCATATCTTAAAATTATGCAGCATGTTCTGGGCTTCAAAAGGCTTAGTGTCACTGTTGTCAGACTGCGCTGGAAGTTGACGTGATGCTTGATGGAGCGTCATGCGAAGCCATGCGTCTTCGCCGAGGCTCCTTAAAAGTACAGCTGTGTTAATGCTGGTGGCGGCGCCGAGCAGCCGCTTGTCCCGCTCCAGGGTTGGGCCCTTGTGCGTCGGGGCAAAATAAGCAGCCATGACAGTACATCAAGTGCTCGTCTAATAATAGAGGCGAAAGCAGAAATAAGTTTCGGAACACGTCATTGTAATTTCACAAATTCCAAATTCCCAGAATTCTTCGTGTTGCATTTTGCAACAACATCCAGTTAAAGGTTTTGCGCGGAAAACTTGATGTTCTTCCCGGGATCGCATGCATCATTTGCTGTTTCCGAGCCAGAGCTGTGACACGGATTTCTCTCCACCTATTATTACTCCCCTTCTCCGTCTGTCTGACTCCAGTGGCCACTGTTACTACCAGACCATTGTCACCCCGGTGTCCTTGCCGGACTCACCATGCTCGCGGATCCCCCACACCGTCACGCTGGTGTCCATCCCAGCGTCCACCGAGGGCAACAGCGGGCGCCGAGGCCGCGGCTTCTCGGTGGCCATCGACCAGCCCCTCAGCCCCACCGACCGCTGCAGCCCGGACGGACCCACCGTCAGAGTCTCCCAGTGAGTCCGTGCTTGTGTGTGGATGTCATACAGTACATGTGTGGTGGGAGGTAGGAGAGGGAGGTTGCAGAGGGGTCGGTGCGGTAGAGGACAAAGGACAAGACAGGAGGATTCAAAATGGTGAACAGGGTGATATATGAGATTCATTTAAAATGTATAATAGAAGGGAGGGAGGAGGAAATGAGCAGGAGTCTAGGTCACTGTTATTCAAATAGGCTGAGTCTTCATCAGATCCCAGCCCTAATGAAACCATTCATTGTGTACAGAAAGGTGTCTGAGGAGTTCTTTCTATTCATTTTTCTGCATATTCTTCGTTTTCTTCCAGGGTGGACACAGACTGCATCAGTCCAGATGTGAAAAATTCCATTCATGTTGGAGACAGGATCCTGGAAATCAACGGGACGCCTATTCACAACGTTCCTCTGGACGAGGTAGCGCCCCCACTGCTCCTGGAGTCATTCATTTTACTTATGGAAATTAGTCTACAGGGTTTGGAATTCTTTGTTTTGCGGAGGACGAAGGGACGGTAGTTATTTTATAGCTGGTAAAAAACGTGCTTTGCAGAGAGACAAATATTGTAACGTTGATGTTTTGCAGTATTTTAGAAACTTTTTTGGCTCTAATTTTGGACCTGTCTGACCCCCTGACCCCCCCCCCCCCACCACCACCACCACCATCTTTAGATTGATCTGCTGATTCAGGAGACGAGCCGACTGCTCCAGCTCACCATCGAACACGACCCTCACATTCAGGGGGGAGAGGGAGGCTCCTCTGAGCCTGAAGACCAGGTGGACGGCCCCCTGTCCCCCCCTCTGTCAGAGGGTCCCAGCCCCATTCTGCCCATCACCCAGCCTCCTAATCCCGACCTCAGCAACCTGAGGTCCCGCATTATCACGTAAGAAGCTGACAGATTTACTTTACTGAAGGCAAGACATGAAGTTTAATGACGCTAATGAAAAGTTTTTGGCCAGACTATAATTGCATCATCAATGCTGGCATCAGTTTCATGTTTGTGTCCTATGATTACATTAGTAAAGTGCATGTTATCACATTAAAACCAAGCTGATATTTTTTTGAAAGCAGAGTCATTGAGTGAAATGATTTGAGCCTTTAATAACGAGGAGCTCAAGGTTTCACTTATTATTCAGTCAAATTAAATCAAATGATCAATTTACCCATTTCCTCCGCTCTCCACTATATAGACGGAGCTACAGCATCGATAAGTCTCCAGGCTCCAGCAACACAGCGTCCCCCATCTCCCAGAGGAAGGACATCAATCGATCGGAGTCGCTCAGAGTCGTGTCAAATCGCACTCACCGCATCTTCCGCCCGTCTGACCTGATCCACGGAGAGGTGCTGGGGAAGGGCTGCTTTGGACAGGCCATTAAGGTAGAGTTTCAGATTATGCGTCATGCTTTAAATGTCCAGTAGGTGGCGGCATTGAGATGAGTAAAACGGGAGGAGAGGCATTAGTGGAAATGTCTGTGGGGTTTTTTCCCATGCTGACACACGACAGATGGAATGAAAGTCAAACCGCTGAATGTTTAGTGTTACGACAGAGTTGCTTGATTCGAATTATTGTTGACACATTGTTGTGTCTTTGTTTTAGGTGACCCACAAGGAGACAGGGGAGGTGATGGTGATGAAAGAGTTAATCCGCTTTGACGATGAGACACAGAAAACATTCCTGAAAGAGGTAAGTGACCCGGACAGTCCCAGAATGACTGACACGAGGTTTACTCAGTGTTGACTAAAACAAACTGGAATCAGCGAGAGTGGGCGTCAACCCACCCATGTTTTTGGTTAATACAAACACACAAATCAGAGCTTCACGAGTCGGCGATGACCCGGGTGCTGAAATGGGAGCAGCCTGTACGTTAAAGTTGGCTTTGTTAGAGATGAAATCGTGGACCAGCTGGAAAAATCTGTGCTGACAAGGCAAAAGAAACATACATCTGTGCCTGGACTGGAAGCTGGAGACAGTGGAGAAAATCAGCAGGAGTCTGTAGGACATGAATTAAAAAGGAAGAGGATGTTTAGATCTCAATGAAATACATAAGAATTATCTCAAGTGGGATGAGAGGAAACGTTAACACAGTCCTCCCCTAAAAATATTCAGTATCGCAGACTAACTCGCCCAGCTAGCAGGCCTCTAACTGAGACGTTAAAGTTGCTTTGCTTTGTAATTAAGGTGAATGACAGCAAAGTAAAAAGACAGGTTAGAAAACAAGACAGTGTCTGACAACATTAGTAAAGAAAGAATGCGGCAGAGAGTTCAGACAAAGACATCATGAAACAAGAAGGGTAATATTTCAGGTTTATGTGTGTGTAATAGTGGCCTCTTCCTCCTCCTCCTCCTCCTCCTCCTCCTCCCCTGCCCAACCTTAAGGGAGCAACATGTTTTATGAGGTGTCAGCAGTAACCTGTTGAACCACATGTGCAGCATTCAGTGTGTCTTCCTTTTAAAATGAGAGTTAGGGGAAACACTAATAGTGGAAATCTCTAAAATGCATGTCCTCAGTGTGATCAAATCTTGATTTTAAGGTGGTGTCTGCACCTAACAAGTAGAAATGCTGGAACCACAGCTCACGCTACATTTGACCTGGTTTCACATTGAGCGCTCTGTCCGTTCATCAGGTGAAGGTCATGCGTTGCCTGGATCACCCCAACGTGCTCAAATTCATTGGCGTCCTGTACAAAGACAAGAGGCTCAACTTCATCGCCGAGTACATAAAGGGAGGCACTTTGAGGGAAATCATCAAGAAAATGGTGAGAGGACGGCGTGTGATTCCTGTACATGTATGTACAGCAGCAGCAGCATTGTTTGTCCTCTGGAGTCTAACGTAGATGACTGTGGTTTTTGCTGACAGGACAGTAACTATCCCTGGAACCAGCGGGTCAGTTTTGGCAAGGACATCGCTGCTGGGATGGTGAGTTCAGTAGTTAGCGACAATACGTCACATCACATACTGTGAGTTGTGAGTTGACACAGAGCAGCGCTGTTCTTCTAGATGAACCACTAAAGCTTTGTGCTTTTCTTTTCAGTCTTATCTGCATTCCATGAACATAATCCACCGAGACCTGAACTCTCACAACTGTCTCGTCAGAGAGGTAAGTGTGTGTGTGTGTGTGTGTGTGTGTGTGTGTGTGTGTGTGTGTGTGTGTGTGTGTGTGTGTGTGTGTGTGTGTGTGTGTGTGTGTGTGTGTGTGTGTGTGTGTGTGTGTGTGTGTGTGTGTGGCTGTAGGAACCTTGCCCTGTTCCTTTCGCCCTCCTGTAGGTTTGTTTGGAGCCTATCAGTAATTATTTTTATGTGATCTTTCGTGCAGGACAACACAGTGGTGGTGGCAGACTTTGGGCTGGCGCGGCTCATGATCGACGACAAGCACGCGGACGCGCTGACCCAGGGCAAGCTGCCCGGCCTGAAGAAGCCGGACCGCAGGAAGAGGTACACCGTGGTGGGAAACCCCTACTGGATGGCCCCAGAGATGATCCACGGTACGATCCACGGGGACGCATTGTCACATGTTATTCATGTACATGTTACAAGCTAGCTTTAAAAATATTCAAAGCCAACATTAGCCTAATGTTGTCCTTTTTCTACAAATCAGGGAAAAGTTACGATGAACGAGTGGACATCTTTTCCTTTGGGATCATGCTCTGCGAGGTAAGTCACTGTCCAACCTTTGTATTAATAAAACGTGGCGTAAATCACGTAAATTGTCTGCAAAAATACAGCATCCTCATGTTTTTCTCTGGAAGACCCGAGCGAAGAGCTCTTTCCAAATGTGAAGCCTGTCGTGTGGTGGGCTTTGTGCCTGGCCACACACCAGTCACATGCAGTAATTTGGGCTCAACAGTTTTGTTCAGTCGCTCTGAAACCCCACAATATGACTTCTCCAGATGGACACCATTAGACAGCAAATAGTTGGAGGATTACAGGGTGCAGCAGAGCAAAGCTGTCTTCATGTGGCTTCAGTTTGGAGTTTACTGGGTTTTCACTCTTTCGCTCTCTCTCTCTGCGCTCTGACAGTTCAACGCTTAACTCCACTTTTATTTCTCTCCCTGTTTTTTGCTCGCCCCAGATAATTGGCAGGGTGAACGCGGACCCGGACTACCTCCCTAGGGCGACGGACTTTGGTCTGAATGTGTCAGGCTTCCTGGAGCACTACTGCCCCCCAGATTGCCCGCCCGCCTTCTTCCCTATGGCTGCTGTGTGCTGCGACCTCGATGCAGACAAACGGTCAGACATCATAATTTGTTGGGTTTCTCATCTCCTGGCTATAGTTTATCCCAGTAAAGCATCTTCTGGGGTGAAACCTTTAACTGAGTGATTTTATATATATCATTTCCCCGTCTGTTTTCTGAATTTTTAGCCCTGCGTTCTCCAAGCTGGAGCAGTGGCTCGAGAACCTGAAGATGCACCTGGACATCGGCCTGCCGCTCGTGTCCGAGGTGGACCAGCTGCACAAGGCCTTCTGGGAGCACCACGACGTCCCGCGCCCCGAAAACGGCCTGCACACCCACCCTGAGCAGCCGGAGCAGGACTAGACGCGACGGGAGGCGCGGGAAATCACTCCCACGGGAGCTGCGACCGTGCAGCGGGCTCAGGCTGGTCTAAGCGCAATGAACAGACTCAGGGGGAAGATGTGGCTCTGAAAGGCCGCCTGTGCAAAATGCACGCCCACATTCGAATCAGTCCAGTCCCGATGGTACCGTGATAGATTCATTCTGCTGCACCCGTGGTGGAACATGTCATATGCAATCAGATGTAACTTTCGAATCATGACTCAGCGTGTGAATCGTAGATTTAGCACTAGCCGCCACACCCTTCAGAATACTTCCTGTCCTCGCTGTAGTGTGAATATTCATGCGGATCAATTAGTCCAAAAGACTGGCAACCTTCGACCTAAGAACCCGGGCCTCTGCAGGTCGCACGGCGTTTGCAGGTGCTTCTGTGTGAGTGTGCTTTTGTTTCGGCGCTCGAACCTGAACCTGCTAAATGCAAATGAGACGGGCTCGCGTGCCGCTGGATATACAGGGGTTGAGATTCGCTCGCTTATTTCAGTCAAACAGGACATTTCAAGCTTTGAACAGCTCACTGAAACGTGCATGAAATGCCGTGAGGTCACGTCCTGGTTCATTGTGCATCTCTGGCCTTTTTAGCGTATTTCATCCATATTGACGTGGCTTCTTAAGCTTTGAAACTCAGACTAGTGTACATAGCTGGCGACATTGTAAATGTTTTAAATAATGTAAATGTACAGACATATTTTATATACGTATGCTACATTGCCATATTTTTATTGGCCGACCAGTTGAAATGAGCGGGAGAGGAGGTTTGACTGCGGTTTAATGGGCACAGGTGAAAGTTTTCTTATTTTTTCTACATGGTCGCTGCTGTGGCAGGTTAGGGGCTTTTAGCATTTAACAAATTAGGACTCTTGTCGCCATAAAGCATCTCTAAATATCAATTAGAACCTATCGTGTCCCGTCATCAAAAGGTGTTCAAGCCTTATGGTCGTCTTGTTCCTTGATGTAAATGTGTAAAGCTGATTTGAAGAAACTGGATTGTCTGAACAGCTCAGAATTCAGAACGGGGTTATTGCCTTGTGAATCTGAAAAATCAACTTTGGAGGTCAATGCGTCTGTTAGTCATTCACTCTTATCTCATGTACTGTACTCTTGTTCAGGTTGGAGGGCGATATCTCCAGGTACTGCCTCATCGTGTTTGTCCACACATCTGTCTCTCCCCCCGTGGACGGCCCACTGGTTGTTTACATGTCAACGCTAGCTGTAAATATCACTGTCTCTCCGCTGTCCGCTCACGCGTCCGCCTTCTCTCGCGACATTTACATCTCTGTCTTCGTTTCCTGCGGTTGTTCTCACGAGCTGCATGATGTCCCAGCTTTTAAATCGAGCTGTTTTGCCTCTAAATATTATTAGTTTAAATAAGAAAAGAAAAGAAAAGAAAGAAAGATTTTAAAAAAGCCATGGTAAAATAAAAAAACACTGTTTTCACTGAAATCTGTTTTCTATAGATTTTAGTCCTTTACTTTGCACTATCTTACCAAATGGCTGTTTTGAAGCCATTTTTGTTAACTTCCTTTCTTGGGCTACTTGTGATAAGGAAATAATGTCAGTTCAGGTTGATACACGAATGCAAGACACTGATAGAGCCTTTCAACTGTAAAGGGTTATGGGAGGTTCAACCTCTTGATAGCAAAATCCTCATCAATCATGGTGAGAACCTTCTGTTACGTGGTTGTGCATGGTTCAACTGTTCGACTCCTTAAAGTAAAGCACTGCTGTCACGATACTGTTAATAACTTTATTTTGCTACCAAGAGGATGTGAAGTCCCAGCTCTTGCCTGCTGCCTACAGACTGGTCCTTTGTGAAAGATGTCCTGTGTTGCTTCCCACCGCTTGGTTTCACATGCGATGCCCGCAGAGGCAGTGCCCATGTTGATAACAGAGCGCTGAAATTGGCTTGTTTCACCTCTAACCTTCACATCATACTCTTTTGGCTCAGGGCTGTAATTTACCGAAGCTTGGTTCACAATTCACATAATCGCAGCCTAAAAGGAAAGCTCGACTACTCAGCAGTGACCGTGACGCTCCGAGATGTGGGCTTCTGTCAGTGTGTAAGCTGGTGATTCAGAGTATGCTTTATCTAAACAGGCCCCTGGTGGATGTTTGCCTGTGGGCATGTACTGCACATGGGTTTCCGTCTCCATTGCTTTCTGAGCCATGTCGAGCATGTTACGTGTGTCTGTGAGGACGCGTCGATGATCAACGAGAATGTTTCCGCAGCACTTCTTTGCAAAGGATCGTTACCTCTGAACAATGCTGTGCCTTTGTTGTAAGCTAGCCTTGCCAACGACTCGAAATACGTGAACTGATTTCCTTTTTTATGTATCATAAGTGCAAGCCTGATTCAAGTGGATTGAACATCATTGCTGATACTATGTTGTATGAGATTTCATCGTCTTCTCTATTATATTTATATCTCCATCGTCAGTTTTGATATTTTAATATACTTTTTTGTCTTATTTAATTTTTTACACAAACTGTGAAAACGATTCTGCACTTTAATCTTGAACATGAACATCTAGATTTTGAGGAGGCAACTGCCCCCCCCCCTTTTTTGTCACAGCTAAAAATAAAACTGTTGCTCCTAAAACTAATCTAGACTCGAGTCTTTGTTTACGTTGACGTTGATGTGTTTATGAACTGACCACTAGGTGTCACTGTCCGTCTCTGCCCCAAACAATTCAAAGTAAGTCAACACTTGCACATGTAAATGTATTTGAGGTGATTGAAGGGAGAAAAATAACAAGAGGGGAATTTCGATGATGAAATAAAGGAAACGTTCAGATACTTAACTTAAGTAAACGTATCAAATCTGCATTGGTAAAATAATGGATTTTAGTAAAAGGCTGTTTAATTCATTAAAAATCATTCATAAGCACTGCATATATTTAGGTGCTACCACCTTGATCGTTAAATAGTTTCCATGCTTCATAGACATATTTTTCGTTTTTTATTATAGTAAATGTAATAAGATGCAAACTATTTATACAGCACAGATACGTGTATCCACGTAGAATATGTGTAGTAGTTTCTACAACAGTGCAATAGTTTCCTGATTATTAATTTCTATGCGTATTGTCCCTTTTACCGACCGTCGTATCCTGACATGCAGGTGCACGTGACCCTCCTCCCATCACTTCCACGTGCGATTGTTTTCATTCCGACGCTGTCGCTGCTACCGCCGCTGGGCCGTGACGTCAGCGGCCTGGCAGCAGGAGGCAGGGCTCTCGTCGTCGCCGCTGGGACCAAACACGCCAAACACCCAAACACTCTCGCCGACACCGGGGGGACGGGTTTGTCCGGTCGAACTCCGCAGCACCGACCGTCACTGCAGCGCAGGTGTGTTCGGACGGGGAAGGAACGGGGAATTAAGGCGCCGTCGCGGGGGAAAAGGGAGGACGCAGACGAGGACGGAGGAGCCGTTGGCGCTAACTGAAACTTTGAGAGATGGAAAATTCGTCCAGCAACAACCGGTTTCGGTCCACGGTGTTCAACCACGGTGAGTACCGCACTGTTATCGCATCGGACGCCGCGCGTGAGACGTCTAATCGAGCTGCTGATGCGGCTCCGCTGGCTAAAATGCCCCCCCGTCCCCTGCCCCGCAGCAGAACCGCTACTTACCCTTTAAACGGCGTTTATATTCATTGTGGACCGACGGTCCGGACCAGTAGCTGCCAGCACCAAAAACGCAGCCGTCGGGCCTGCGTAGATTCAGCCAAAGACGAGGTTCCGAATTAAAATGGGGGACATTTTTATTTGAATAGAGCCGCGGGTACCGTGCGGTTCGTTCCGCTAAACGGACCCCGGCTGCGTGAGCTCAACTCGGGACACAGCAGCAGCGGCAGTGGCACACTGTAATTCTGTAGTTATGCAAGAGCGGTACCGAGACTCGCCTCGCTAAACTATTTCTGGACCACAACGATACAGCTGGACTGCGCCGATGGACCGGGGGCTGTAGCCGGACAGAGAACATGCCAGGTTGGCACGAGGTCCCGCAAAGGTCCTGTGCGCAACTCTGGCTCCGTGTGTTGTTAAGTGGTTTATTGTGCTCATGCAGTGTGTAACTGGAAAAAACACTTCTCCACACGTATTACTAGTTTAGGAAATCCTGTTGCTGGTCGTCAGTGAGTTAGTGCTGGTTACTGCAGGCTCCTATAGTAATAGGCCCAGAACCCAAAAGATCAGTGTTTGTTATTCACAATCTCTCTATTCAGAGAGATTGAACTGTTTTTGTTCGATGGTTAAAATATGCAAATAAAGTATAGTATAAAGTATAAAGAAATGCACAATGATAACCCAAAACAGACACATGACTACAGTTGATGTGACAGTAGAATTGATATTTATCACATCCCAGTCAATAGGATGCATTGTGTATTACAGTATTACAATAGTGCAGTACAGTAGTAGTAATAAGACTGAAACAACACTTGCACAACAATGTAAAGCACAAAACATTTTCTTACAGAGATGCAAAACCTTGATCAGTGTGAATATTCCTGTTGTGGCCACTTGTTTGTTTGACTTGTTAATTATTTTGTGGGTCTTGACCTTCACAGTGTGGTTTTCCACCAGTGATGTCACTGCAGCCACAGACAGTGGTAAAGATGGTAGCACAAGGCTTTCCCCAAGGAATGTTAGACAGTGCTGACTGTGCCACCCATCCATACCACTTAGTTTCCTACAGGGCGCCTTTCAGAATTAGACTTTGTTTTTAAGTGAGTCTGGCCTGATATTCCCTTGTGTAGAAAATAAATGGGTTGCTTTCTTGGCTAAATAGTTTATGGCCTCTTTAATAAGGCAGATCTAGTTCCAGCTACAGTTACGACACGTCAGCGTGACTTAATGGAAGTAGGGTTTATATTCCTTGACTCATGCCAACAGTTCTGCAACAAATGTTACTGAAGCAACCTGAAAAAGGCAAAAATATTGGATGACAATGTTAAGAAAAAACACAAATGTGAAAAGACAAACATTTAAAGTTGTCACCCAGATGTTAAATCTAAAGTGCAAACATGTTAAAGATGAATCTCTGTGCATGCAGTTTCACTTTTATGGCTGAGGAAAGATGTCCAGGCATAAAGCAAGTCAATTCTGAAGCAAACACTTTCATGGGTTTTGGTTAAACCAATGCAATAATATTTTTTATAGTTAGATCTATTTGTGTACTTTGGTCATGTATTTGCAAAACACCAGAGTAGCTAGGAAGTAAAAGGCTGCAATTGAATACAGAAAATAACAATCTAAAAGCTTCTACCACAGATTTTTAAGACACAGATGTTTAGTCTTAACTGACATGAAACTCAGCACCATCACTGTTCACTTTTCCATCCATCCAGAGGCTTTATTACAGCTACTCTAGTACTCTATACAATGTGAGCAGAAGAGAAATGTTTATTTTACACTCATGACAAACTCATGGGATTTGGAAAGACTGCCTACAGTACTAACACAGATGTTAAGATGCAGGTGATGAGTGTCTGGAAAACCTAAATTAAATGTCTTAGATGCCATCAGACACATGATATATACTCACCAACGTATCTAAAAGCACCTAAAACCTGTTTTGTATTACTAACAATAATAAATATGAACCTTATTTGTACTGTAAGTCAGTGTGATTGAAGATTTATTTTTATATGGTGTTTGATCAACACAGTGATGAACCTGATGTTTTCTTTCTGTTCCTCTATGTTCTGTTGAATGTGGATTTTTTGGATACAATCGTCCTCCTGACCAGACGATGAGGTAAGAAATTAGATTTATTTCTCAAACCTATACTTTAGAAGATGATGTAGATAATTGGGGAAGGGGTATTCAACCTCAGGCTTTCCACTAAAATATTGTGGTTTGTCTATTATACCACAGTTGTTGGTATAATTTGTGATTGATTTGTGTAAAATACATGTAAAATATATGTTTGCATTAGTTTACTGAATACTGATTATTCTAAGCTTGTGTGACTTTTGTTCCATCTGTACAGTACAGTATGTGCCTTAGGGGTTTTAGTTGACATGGCAGAGAAACAGTTTTGTGACAAAAGGTGTTTTCACAAAGCTCAGATTTGCTTGTTCCTTGTCTTGCAGCTAAGTGACAGCTGAGAATCTGCAGTGTCACTTTCATAGATGTGTCTGTTGCCTTCTTCTGAGTCTTTTACATTTATTGGCCCTACTGTAGCTGGCAATTCTGCTCAATCATGCATCAACAGAGTCAGCAGTATCATAGTGTCAGCATGATGGCGGTCATCTGTCATCACCTTTCCAGTAGCCAGCAGCCTTTCACCTCTGTGTCAAAACTAAACAGCCTCCTCCCCTCTCTTCCTTTTACTCCTCTGCTCTATCCTACTGCCTACACCCCAAAGCCCAACAGCTGTGTTTGGCCCGGCTGAGTGGGGATGAAAGTGTTTGTTTTCAAGCCCAAACAGTTCACAGACTGGTGGAGAGGTGTAGGCCTGAATGGGTGTGACAGACCCGGGTTCCTTCCTCAGCAGCATTCCAAGCATATGTAACAAAGCTCCAGTTTATAGTGACGACGGGAACACCTTGTGGGGAAACTCAACATCTGTCCCAAGGCCGAGAGGCGGCTGCTGGCTCTCAGCTAGGTGACATTTGCTTTTTACCAAGAATGGCGTGGCACATATTTTACTTCAACACAGTTGCTGCTCATCCAACCACACCCATTGTGTGATTTTCATTAAACACAATGTTTCATTTTGCTGAAAGTGATCATTCAGCGCAGGTTGACATAACTGAAGTGCCTTTCACTCGAGTTCCACACACCATGGCTGCAAACCATGCAGGGCTCTGGGGTGTGGTAGAGCTAGGGAGGGTGAGTGTGGCTTCCTTTTGTTAGCCTAAAAATGCCACATAACCTCAAACGCATGAACGCGCGTGCACACACAAAGACACAGAATCGTGTCAGTGTTCAAGGGCAGTACCAGCTGTGGACAGGGAAGCATTGAGTATAGAATGGTTGTCTCTCTCAAGACACATACTCTCTATGGTGCATTCCTCTGTGGCTTTTACTTAACTAGCCATTAGCTCCTTGTGCCTTCAGTTGCTTCTTGCCACTGCTGCCAAATGTAGGCTGTCTATAAACTATTAACACATTAGTTACATGCACAGTAGCTAGATACTGGAGTGGATGCTGGTTTCCCCTTTTCCCAGTTTTCTATGTCTGATTTTGTCATTTCCTGTCACTGCCACTCTATGCTAATTATATTCATTTGCAAACTGGAATAGCAGAATGTGCAGATATGCTTAGTCACACCCATCTGACCACAGACTGACAATTCATTGTTCAAGAATCACACACAGCACATATAGTAAAGCCAATGGAATGTCAAACGGTGGGTTAAAACACACTTAAGTAGTCCTGATGCGGTTGTCCTCAATTCTAATTGACTGTTTTGACTCTTCCTTTGTGTGAACAAAGTCATGTCAGTTCATCTTTGATTCGTAACCACAACACATCAGATGTTACATTAGCTTTGCTGTAGCTTGTGTACTAATCATTCATATTAATATAATTGTATCTTACAGTACTTTACTCTCTGTGGCTTTTACTTTCTGAGTATGAATGGAGATTCATTACATGATGACACAGTGGTGATGCAGACACTGAGCCCATAGAGGTGGGCTTTTAGCTCGTGGGTTTGGCTTTGACAAGCAGCCCCCTGGGCTTTTTCAGTTTGATGTGAGGGCAAACAATTGGGTTAGGGAGCAGACACACAACACTTCACTGAATGTGAGGCTAGCGTAAGTCAACAATACAGAGCTGAAGGATGAGTGCTTCAAGAGGGACTGGTTGTGAATGTTAGGTCATGTGTTCAGTATTCTTTTGTACAAGCCAGATTTCCACAGGAAGAGAAGATGTTTTCCAGTGCAGATGTGCCTTTGTTTATTGTACACTCCATACAATATATCATGGAGTTAAATAAGCCTTTGTCACATCACAGTGATGTAAATAATAAAACTGATCATTTAATTTTTAGGGTATACCATTTATGCATTCACTGTAACATTGCTTTTACATACAGGGACATTTTTTTGAATAGACACATCGTTGTTTTATTCTTTGTTTTGTTTTGTGTTTTGCAAGTGCAAGTGAGTGTTTGTTCAGCTGTGGTGACTGAATGTTGAGAGACATGCAGTCTGACACAAAAGGCACTGATAGAGACAAACAACCAACTCACTCACGCCTAATGAAAGAATTTAAAGACTCTAATGAACCTGACTGCATGTTTCTGGACTGTGTAAGGAAGCCAGCCTATACTGTATCTTCAAAAAGGTATCTAGAGCCAGGAACGAATCCTTTTTTTGTAAGGTGACCATGCTAACCCATGTATCACCCTCATATATGCATACATGAACAGTGTATGTGTATGGTTGTGTGTTTTATAATTGTATATTAACTTCATATAAAATTACAACTGCCACCACTACTACAGCTGTAAGAGCCAGCCCTGTAAGAGACTTACATGGATGTAAAGTGCCTTGTTCAATTGCCCTATTTGGTCCTCCTTTGACTTCCCAGCTTCCTGTGCTTGCTGCTTCCTTCCTGTTCCTGCTGAGCCTGCTCACTAGACTGTCAGCCTAATTGGCTCTCTACAGATGTCCCACGTCAGCCTGAGCTAGCCTTCCAACCTCTACATTCTGCAGAAACTTTGGTCAGAGGGCGACCTTAGACATTCCTCTAAAGCCTCATAGAAGTAGCCCCTGCCAAGCCCCCCCATCACTATAAATAATCTTAGCCCAGTTCCCATGGCCCCCATCATGGTCACAGTACTCAGTTAGCAATACATAGTACAGTATGCTACACAAGAGAGAATGCTACCCCTGATCCATGACAATTTAAAAAATTCTGAAAGGACAGGGGCAGCTTTTGTGCCACTCAAACAGTTATTTAAGCGATTTTAACACCATTGTTAAAGGTAGTAAAGGATCCCCCTCTAAATGAGTATTAGATGTGCTCCAGCTGTTCTTTGAAAGTCCACATGTAAGGATTTGTCTTAAGAAATCATTCAGTTATCCGTTAGTTTTTCCTTCGCGGTTGGTGGTATAGTGGTGAAGCTCGCTTTTTTTTACAAGACGATTTTTCGTAGCACAAAACCTTAAAGTCACAGTTTTACTACTAGGAGCAGGATCAGTAGTCAAAAATAAACCATTTTTTGACAAATTCTCAGTTACAGTGTTAATTAAAGTAACACCAATCCAATCAATGTTAAACAGCAGAGTGCAGTGAAACAAATATAGACTTTGTCTCCACCTGAAGTGCAAGTTGCTGCTGTCTGTGTGTTGCTCTGCTTTTGCAACACTGGTTATGATTGAAAGATTGAGATGTTGAGAGGGTGTAACTGTGTCCTGCCTGTGGTTAGGTGAGTTAATACTTTATTGATCCAAGAGGAGGTAAATCATTTCAAACATCCCAAACATTTCTTGAGTAGGATTTTTAATTTTAAAACTGCTATAAGCATTTAGCATTTATAACCATTACAACATCCTTAGGTAAGTTAAGTTCAATTCCAAGTTCAGAACACACTGAACGCAAAAATATAATAATACTACTAATATTGAATATTTATAAAGTACTGTAATCTATATAATAAATGTGTTACATACATTTTGACATAATTCTGTTACAATGAAAGGCATCTGAAATTCAGATCATGGATGTAACATGGATGCGGGGAGTGTTTAACTCCACCCTCCTACGGGCCTACAGCCAATTACATGGTAAAATATAGCAGAGCACTCTCATCTCTACCTGTTTAAAGGTTTCTCTTACTGAAGCATGCTGCTCTCTCTTGTGTTGGAATTCTGCAGTGAGAGTTTATACAGCACAGGCAGTGTCAGCCAGGCTGATGTTTGTCAGGATGGACAGTGCTGGGAGCCAGGATGCCTTGATCTAATCTGTAGTTTGGGGAATTCACTGCAGGCCCCATAAAAACAGACATACACATCAGTCAAATAACAAATTAAGACTTCTGTAAAGTTTGGTATTAGAAAAGCTGCTTACTTTTCAACATTTCACTTTTTTGATGTGATGCAACATCTGAAGATTAATGGAAAACTGTTTACTCAGCCAGCAGAATGACAGAATGACAACTGTCAAAACAAACTATGAAGGATTTCAAATGTGATGTCAGGTTTTCTTGTAGGTAAGGTTTATGTTGTCTTTTCAAATCCAATCTCATATAACTGTTCATCTTATCCAGCTCTTGTTTTCAACAGTGAATTGTTATTGCTACTGTATAGCATTTATTTATTGTAATTTTGTGAGATATCATTTTATATACTGTAAATTTGGCACTTTGGCGTCTCTGCTGAAGTAAATGTGTGCTAATGCAGTCACTTTGAAATGACAGTACTACTGTACACCCAGAAGCTGCAGCACCCTTCACTTTCATTAGGAAACACCTCCAGTCCCATGATGCTCCCACCATGCTGCAAGAGGAAATGCCCCAAAATCTAAACAGAAAAGCAATGGAGATGGTAGAGATGTTCTTGAAGGGCAGTAACTGTAGAAGAGGATTGTTAGGGTCCCTGGAGAACATGAAGCACGTGTCTTGGTGTAGTCTGCAGGACTGATACAGTTTGAGGAGAAAAAAATAGCTGGAATGGATATTTAATACCTTTACCCATAACTAAAATCTAAATTATTAAACAACAGCAAACATGCAAGGTTAATAATCCAGCCTACTGTATTCTTTCATTTGCTCCATCAACATCGACACAACCAACAGGCACACACAGATGGTGGTATCAGATTTAAGCACTAGGGTGTAAGTAAAGCATGGAATGTGTTAGCATGCTGTGACGTGATGATAGATGGAGCAGAGTAGTAAAACACAACCACCACTTTCAGTAAATGTTCCTTGGGATTTAGGAATTACATATACATACAGTAGCAAGTTATAGAACATAAAGGAAAATGGTGAGAGTGATTTATTCATGCTGTTTAGAGGGGCCTTTTGAATCTGCTGTCCTCCCCTGACTTCACAGATCTGCAGATTCTTCTAAGTAAAAATGTGTTTGATGTGCAATTCTGTACCAACCTTACTAAAATCAGACACTGTGGACATACAGTAGCCACAGTTTAGAAAATATTTTCAAATATGTTCAGTGGCTTCAGTGGAAAATATTTTCAAATAGTTTCAGTATTTAGGAATGTCCAAATATACTCTGCTCTTCTATATGTGCAACCCAGATCCAGCTCCACTTGGGCTCACCTCTTTATATGTTTTAACTTCCTGTTGCTCACTGATATTTCAACAATGATTAGAATGGTTTGTTTTGACTTGTGAGACTACAAAGTATCTTGAAAGACATGTCTGTATCTTGGGGAGTGCTTTTGATGGTGAAGCGCCTTGGGATTACACGATAATGTTAGCGTTGCAAGTGTTGGCTTCTGGGACTAAAGTGTCTGTAGTTGGCCTCCTTGAGCATTGGGACCCTACAAACTGGTTGAACACTACAACATGTGCGTCTCATTGAAGGATCAAAGTGAGTACTTGTGGCTCCTGCTCCCCCCTTTTACTCTTTTACCTCTCTTCTCCCCTTTTATGTTCTCCCTCTTTGTCTTCCCATGTATAAAGAATGCCCTTCATCTGTGTTAAATGGGTTATATATCGTACTCACCGGATATCAGGCTTTCTGTCTTTACCCTCCACACATACCTGTGGTACAGTATGTCAGCCTTCCCAATCTCTAGAGGCTTATCTAGAGGTTACCACTGTACACTCCATGTATCTCCACTTTCACTGCCAAGTTCCTGAACCTAAAGTCTGGTATACTCTGAGCAGGAGAAATGTAAGATGACAATCTGACTATTTACATGCTGTAACTACTGACTATGATATATTAATTTAGGTAAAACTATAAAAAACTTTAGATCACTTGTACTGCTGTGCATGTAACAATCAAAATGATTGGTTCTTTTCTTTGTCATGAATATATTGTTGTAATGTGTGAATTGTTTTGACTGTTGGTCAAACATCTGCCACATTTGAGATCTCAACTGCTTCCTGTTAAATGTAGGTTATTTAAAATAAAACTAAAAGTCACAAACATCCACTTCCTATGTTTAAATTTTAAGTTGAGGGTATTGACAGTAATAATCCTTAAATTAAATGTTGTAAAACCTCTGGCTTGCAGTGCAGCACAACAGGAAACCACATATGAATGTACTGTTACTCCCTGTGAGGCCGTTTAATTACAGATGTCCATCATTTGTTGTGTGTGTGCCTGTGTGTACACATATGACCTTCAAAGGTAAAGAGCACACACAACATGGATGCCCATTGCCCAGTGCTTTATGGAGCTGTCCTTAGTATTTAAGCGCCATAAGCAGCTAATGACTTCCTTATTTTTACTGGTCGAAAACCTCTTCCAGTCTCTTTTTAGACTCCTGGTCTAAGAAAGAAAAACATCTGGTATTTTAGTGGATTAACAGGTTGCCATGGGCTACTCTTTATGGGGTGGTATACATTGGCAGTGCTTCTTCAAAACACAAACTGACTGCTTTGTTTTTTCTGCTTTATTGAAACTTTAATAAACATAGAGAAGATTGGGAGAATAGAACATGCACTTAGTAAAGCCAAAACATTTCATTTGTCTTATTGTGTGGTCTTTAAGACAAACACTCACAAGTTGGTAAATTCACCTGCTGTACTCTTGAGCACATGTACTTTACATTTACGGTCTCCCTAAGACAGGAAACAACCTTTATTTTAATTTGCAAAAAAACGTTTTATGGCATTATGGCATTTGTAAATTTCAACTGTAAATTTCTATATGAATAATAAAAAAAAAATTAGTAATTTAACTCAGTCAGTGTGGGAAAGCTAGAAAAACTTGAGGGGTTTTATTTTGGCGTCTTCTGTCTTCTCATTTGTTGTCAGAAAGACAAATGTCGCACAGCATCAGCCTTATACTTCAAAGTAAAGTGTATGTTTTCATTTCTCAGGAATGCCCAGAATTTAAAGAGTTCAAAAGCCCCCTAGAGTCCTTATAGTTCTCCACCACAGAGCAGACCACTGGGCAGTCAATAAATGCCCTCAGTGTTCTTGCCTTTCACTCCACCTGTTAACCACTACCACAACAGACATCCTGTCACTTTGATGTGCCTCTGTTACAACAGTAATGGTGCTGAAGTGTGATGATGTAATGGTCCAAATTACAAAAACACCTGACATTTAATAAATTATATTTTAAAATAGTGTTATATTTAATTTAAATCTGTTTCTTATGAATAGTCTATGCAATATGTTACTGTCATTACTGTCATTACTCTCATGGGAAACCATCACTGATCACAAATATTAAGAAGCTGGCATTTACCAACTTTAACTTGGTAGTGGTAGATTGACACCTAATTTAACCAGATGTGATGTGATGACTGTTGGATTACGAAGCAGACGTAACATGTGTTTCAGGGAAGTTTTATATGATCTGTCCGGGTTCATTTTGGTTGTAAAAAAAGTAAAAAGACAACTTACGATCCAAGTCTGATACCATTTTATGTTACACTTGTCCTTTTCCACTCAGGTACAATCACGTCATTGCTTATAAAGAAAGAAAATCTCAAACACAGCCGTCCTTTGTGGGACATGATAGAGATTGAAAGTAAATTTTTGTCTCTATAAAATACACAAAGTTATAGTTTATGGCATAGCAGAGGTTTGGCACATCTAAAAATATATCCTATTTCAGAACCCTGTCAGGAGTTGTTAAGCTTTTGCTGAATATATAAGTTTTTTAACTGATTTATGGCTAGCTCTTGTTGGTGTTGGAGTTGCAGCACACCAGTATTTTCTAAATGCCATTCACAGTCTGTGCCCAGTTTTCTCACTTGAATGAGTGGTCGGGTTATGACATAGCTGTGTCTGGCTCACATTGCTGTCCAGTTTCCCTGGGAGTCATGCCAAATGGGGTCCCCCTTTTCTCTGCCTTGTTATCATTAGAGGAGAATGTAGAAAGCTTCTGTGTGGTGAAAGTGCAAACCCACTATTCTGCTTGTATCTCACCACAACAAATTTATGTGGCTTAAGTTAATTTATGCATCTTCGTCATGTTATAACTGTGGTGTATTCTGATCTAAACATGGCTTTTTCTTGTAAACACTGAATGATGACTACTGTATATTGAATGTGATGGGAGGGCACTTTGGGAGTCTTGCTTTTCTTTCTAATCAACAGTATGGTCCATCTAGACAGACTGACGCAGGATCTGGCAAGAAAGCACTGGCTGCTGACTTGGGCGTCTTGCATTTGCTGGTGTCTAAGCTATTAATAGAGTTAGCCTGAGAATTCAGACTAAGGTCAGCAATCAGATTCCTGCTCACAACTAGTAAGAGAAAAAGAAGGAAAAGTCCCAGCCTCAAATTTCACATTCCTATTATTTATGTATAGGCTAATGAATTCATGCAGAATGTCTGTAATGTAAAGTGGAGGTGCAGAAATCAGCCCACTACTCTAAGTTCTTTTCATTTACACAGTGGAAAGTATTTTACCCAGGGAATGTGTTCCCACCAACTTTTAAATGTCTTTTTAATTCATGAGGTGAAACATTTCATGGGCTGGAACTGCGCTTTACTCTGATGTATTGATTCAGAAGCTTCAGGACAGTGTCTGAGATTCAGATTCAGGTCATGCAATTTTCAACACATTTCGCACTGGGAGAAATCTCTCATCCACCTCATTTGCACCATTATGGACTTGTGTATAAAAAGTGTAGTGGAGGAAAAACCCTTGATACTGTACAATATGTTCAACATAGAGTATAGAAAAGTTGGTAGTTCTCGTGTAACGCACAACGTGAAGTCTTTCACTAATAGCTGCAGATTTTATTCCACTACCAAGTGTCTGACAGGATTATGGCTATTAGGGTTGCACAGATGCTTGGTGGCTAAACAGTGGCAGCTTTTTTAGCGGTCCACTCACACAGATGCATAAATAGACACACAAGCACCAAACATAAACACACGGTCGCACACATCTGGAATTTGCAGCTCAAAGCCAAACAAGCCCGTCTGTGACACTAATTTAAACAAATACCCACACAAGACCACTTATTCCTCAGTCACAGATGGCCTGCATGGGGCTGAATATAGCCCTGACAGATTAATGTCACACATTCTAAACCCACTCATTCTGACCTCTGCAGATTACAAATCCACTGAAAATGTTTAAATACCACATTCTCTGTTTTATGGTAGTTCACTATCTTTGGTATTATTTATCTCTATTTGTTGCCAATAATGAAGCTAAGATGACAGAGTATATTTAAAGTTTTACTGCTGAATTCCTTTTTTAGTCACTTTGTGTCTTTTTATGTTTTCTGGAGATTATGATAGTAACATCTGGTGGAAGGATTTTTTTCAGTGCCACCAGTATTTCATTTGTTGTAAAAGCACTCACACATTAAAAACACCAGAAAGCCTCTGATATGTAATCACTTTCATACAAGACAATACAATTAATATGTAATAGTCCTTTTTAATAAACTAAAAGAATGTGACAGTTATAACTCCGTCAGGCAAGTTGATCATTTTTGACCTTTTGAGGTCATGTCTGAAAAAATCAGTGAACACATCCAAGGAAAAAAGTATAACCCTAGTGGATAGTAATGAGATGTTATTCAATGCTGGTATCTGGATCTCATGCAGCCGTCTCTGCATCGCTCAAAGCTTTCACTCTCTCCACTTTTCTATTGCTCCGTCACTGTTCTTAATTCCTCCTAACTTGCCCTTCACCCACTTCCTTCTCTTCACATCATTGTCATGTTGTGTCATGGCGGCTCAGTCCCTGCTGTTCTCAGCAGTCATGAGGACCCAAGGCTGTTCCACATGCTTCCACATCTCCATTCAGATCAGCTCACGGAACAGAGTGTTTCCGACTGCAGCCTCTTTAAAGAAGTTTGACTATGAAAATATATATACTTTGGTGGCATTTTTTTTAAGGAAATAGTGAGCAAGATGGGAATTTTTTATAGTACAATGACACTATTATATTTAAATACAAAACTGTTTTTTGCTTTTTTCCACAGACACATGGCATGGTAAGTTATGGGCTTACTGGCAGACCAGAAGCACTAAAAGGCAAGTCTGTCTGACACATCTGCAAAAGTCCTGTTCTAAAACTCTCTGAGCAATTCTGCCTCTGCTCAAATCAAATTATTGATGTTCCTATTGAGCATTTAATCATCTTATTTGTTTTACCACTAATTAACTTTAACTCCAATATAGATTCATTCAGTATTAGCATAACTGTCATTACAGTGTACTGCACAGCTGGCCCCTGAGTTGCATTAGTCAGCTCTAGTCACAGCATTAAATCAATTCTGCGAGTTGGCAAGTGTTTCACTGAAAATGTGTCATTTTATTTTACTGCTCTTTTGACACCTCTGTTACCTGAGTGACTGTGTTCACACACATCGTGCGCTATATATAATTTCTTGAATTCAGCACTCGACAGACATCTGCAGCGGTTTTCCGACAACTTGCACCTACATAGCACGTGTACAGCTTATTTTATGGTTCATATATAATTAAATAGTAAAACCCAGTGGAAATGGTGACATTAAATATTTTAGCACCTTTTGAAGAAAAAAGAACATAATTGCGTTAGCTCACTCTAGCTGTATTTTTTTATACAGTTCAAGCCCATGTCGTGTTGTAGAAGTGCTAACTTCTGACACTGCTCCTTCAAAACTTGTGAAACTCACCCTGTTCTCTTCATGTGTACAGACTATGCGCTGCCTAAATAAATATTATCATGCCCCACTGAACGTACCCAAACGCACACGAGCTACAGTAGGCTACCTCTCACCTAAACAAACCTGACCTGACAGCCCTCTCTAGAGCTTTTAATCCACAATGGTTAACCTTAACTTGTTGGAAAATTGACATTAGAATATCATCACTATTTTTTTATGGCTTCTAAAAACCAGGACAATGTGTACTGATATTAATAATTGCATTGTACCTAACCAGTCTTTTAAACATACAGTACAATATGTGTAGTTTTAGTGATCTGAGACAGATTATTAGTTTAAAAAAAGTGTTTAAAATCAAGGTCATGAGGTTTGTTAACACAACGGTGTCCTCTCTCCCATCATTTTTTTCTTCCATAAAGTCAGTGAGTCTGATCTACACAAAGCTTTTCCCTCTCCCCTCTTTCTATCTGACCCTCACACTCTCCTTTCTCTCCCTTTTCCCCCTTTTTCCACTTGCACTGCTCCTTTTGCCGTAGCGCCAGCCGTCGAGCCAGGGATGCAGCAGTGAGCAGCATTACGTTATTAATGTCTGCCTGTAAGGCTGTGTAGCTCCGCTGCAGACGGAGCCGCAAAAGGTTCGTCTGTGCAAACCTGGAGCAGCTCACGGTTGGTCGCTGTCCTCTGCAGGGTCGTGTGTATGTTTGTCTTGAAAGGCTGCACAATGGTAAGTGTAGCGTGTCATCTGCATTGTAATGAGACGTGAGATAAGCTCGTTCACAGAGACTCTGTTCTGGTTCTAAAGAGGCAGGCACACAGTCAACCTTTTGTTTTTGACATTGATAGTGGCGGTCTAATGCTGTGACTAGCGGACAGTTTGTTTTTCCTAGACTAGTCTTTAAAAGGAGGGCTGTGATTTTAACAATGTACTGATGACTGTATTAGCTGTGTACTTTCACTCTGCTGTGTGCAATTTAGTGTCATTGATACATGTATTTATTGACAGGGTAGCGGGTGGTTGGGCTTGTCATTAGTATAGTACTGGTCAGCACTGTTTGGCAAAACGTACAGTATGCTTGAAGTTCATGTTCTAAAGTCACTGATATCACATCACAGGATAAAAATTTGGGAAAACATCCCATATGCATGTGTGTGTGTGGAGGGTGGGGGGTTGCTTGGCTGTGCATCAAGATTAGAGAAGCAGATTACGTCCGGGAGGAGAACAGATGGAAAGAGAAGAAGGAAGGGGACAATTATGTGTAGTTCATGTTGGAACCCTCGTCAGCCAGGCACCACCCCAGAAGTCACCAGTGCCATCTGTTAGGAGTGTATTTAAGTCACACGTTGGCACATATCTGAATCATTAGGCATTTCAGCCGTAGTTCTATACAGACAGGCAGACATCAGACAGTAGATCTCAAGTTGTGGGACATTAATGTAGCTGCAGTCTTGCTCATTCCCAGGTGAAAGCTAAATCTACTGTAACATTCCACTACCTTTAGCATAACTTTGCTGTCAAACAGTGGGAAGCCTTTATACAATAAATGCTTTCAGACCTAGTGTTTTGAGATTTTTTTTACCTTGAAAGGTTAGATCTCCTGATTGATGCTTCATAATCCTGAGCACACTGGGAATTCTCACGTAGCATCTGGAGTGTCAGTCACAGATTGTTGTGGGCTCAGTTTGGGGTTTACTGCTTGTCAATCAATGAAGCTGTGAATACCATAACAATACACATATGAGGTAAAAAGTCCTGATGACTAAACCGAGGAAAACAAGGAAGTTCTACATAATGTATTTTAATGCTTTGATTCAAATTCTGATTTTGTTGAGGGCCCTGAGTTTGATTAAGTGTACTTTTGACAACAAACGCACATTCAGCAATACTTTGCTAGTACAATCTTAAATATGAATATTAAGTAGTCAAGATGCAAGTTGAAAATCCTCAGCGTAGGGCAAACCTAGACTATATTCAGCATTTTAATGCATATAGTGCATGATGTAATGAATAGTCAACTTCATTGTCTGCCCTGTGGCTCGTCTATTGCAGTTTCCTAATCTACAGTATTGCTACAAAGGAATTAATCTGAGAATAGTTTATTTTGTTTGTTTCCAGTCGATTTGTACCTTTTAGCGAGTCAGGAAACCCAGTCCAGACGCTGAGGTCATTTCACTTATTAAACCCATTCAACACACAGCTAACAGCGCTTTAGCGGATCTATGGCTCCCACCTTGCATCGTGATAAGGCACAGCAGGAGCCAAAACTCACACAAAGTGCTTTTTTGTTCATGTAAGGTGGGATCTAGACAAGCTGGAATTCAGTGGTGACGAAATGAGGCCACACACCGACCCGCAGACTTCCTTTGAGCAGGGTTCACTGCCCAACAGATGTTGGGTTTATTCTGTCTGCTGTCGCTTTTTGTCTCGCAGGTTTAATTTCTGCTGCTGTGTTTGGGTGTAAAGTCTAAATACAGACTTAATAGCCTCATTTACACTGGGTCTTATTTGTGCAATTTGTGTAAGGGTTTTTGTTTGTTCAGCAGGAAGGAGAGAAAGCCAACAGGCATATTACGTGGTTTTAATTCCTAATGACAGGTTCTAAGCAAGGCATTAAACGTCTGTCAGTAGTGGTGGAAACAATGCAGTTACTGGGTTAAGTAGAAGTCAGGCCCTTTGTTGTGGCTGTGATTTCATAAAGTGCTGATCACAGTAAATCCCGAAACTGTGATATTTTGAAATTGACTAGAACAAATTATACCATGCATGCTTTTGGTAATGATGCGGTTCAGACTTCTCAAACTGTTGGAAGCGATTTCAAACAGTACAATCTCTGGTTATTTGTGCATTTTTGTTGTAGCTCTCTCAGAAAAGTATCTAAAATGTTTTAAAAGTAGATTAATGGGAATTATAGGTTTCCCCTCTCACACACATATACACAAACATACCAGAGTCACATAAACCATTGTTGCAGCAAGCCACATTTTAAAGGGAAAAAACAAAGTGAGAACATGCCATAGCGCCTTTCCAACAGGAATTTCTCTGTGTCAGATAAAAAGCCTTAATTGAATGGAGGAGGAAGTGTAGGAAGTGTAGGTTCAGCAGCTACAACAGCTTCTCGTTGCTCTCTATTGTGGAGCAGTATTTATGTTCCTGCAGAGGTGGTGGATGTCTGCTTAATAGTGCGTCAGCCTCCACTACATGTAACTATACTATATACTAATTTGATGTATCATCTATACATTTAGCTTCATTTTCTGTCTACGTCTTCTTTCTAGGAATTCTCTTGATGGTTCAAAACCAACCAACATTTAGTAATGTTTGCTGATGTCAGACATAACAGGTGACCTTAAGACATTATTTTAATTTTAGTATTTTAGTACATAATCATAAAAATCTAACCCTGTGGTGATTTTTTGTTCGGGCAGTAAACAATAGCCCCTAAGCCTCAAAGCTGACTTGACTCACCTGACTTCATTTAGAAAATGCAAGTCAAACTGTTTGTCCTAGGAAAACCAGGCCTGTGGTAAATGTGGGTACATGAAGCATGACACATCTGCAGTAAAGTCAAGCTGCCTCTCGTCATTAACAGCAGGTGGCACTGGCCTCCCTCGACTGTCTGTTCCCAAGGGAGACTGTGGCAGCGCTGCATCCTCCTTGACTATACTATACAGCTCTGTTTGTGCCAATGCAGCTGGTAAATCACATCTTTGAGCTTTGATTTGCTGGATGAATACCAGTGTTTTGTTGTGGCTTCTATCTATCTATCACCAGTGTTAATGCAACATCAAATTCAAAACATTATGACTAACAATGGGATCGTTGTAGCACCAACACTGTTTTACTGTCATGTCTAATCTGTTTGTCTGTTCAGAGTCTTCATGTGCATCTTAAAGGTCTGCATAGTGTACAAGTTAATACTTGTACGTGTGTGTGCAGCCGTAGATCGTATACCTACTGTACTGTAAGTCTTTCCATTCCGTGAGGCCTGTCAGCCTTTTTTCGATGGTAATCACCTGCATGATGAGGGCCAGCCAGAGGGGATTTAAGCAGATGTGAAGTCATCACATTCCATTCTCTTAGAATATATTTATTTCTACCACTTTCTAATTCAGATCCATCATGGTCTGGCATTCCCATTGACCTGACTGACCTGAGTATTTGTGTTACTAGTGTACATCTACTACTTAAGGTAGCTATTACAGTTGTGTAGGTTGGCACACTTGGAATAAGAGCTGTTAAGATTATGATCATGTTACATTTAGTTCTTGCCTTATTTTGGCAGAAAATGAAATTTGCTTGTTTTGTGTTTTTTCTTCTTGAGCTAAAATGCTCATGTTAGAAATGTTAATATCTAATGATATGACATGAATGAGCAGATAACGTAGACAAATCCACGCTGTGTTGTCTTTGACATTGACCCAGTGTGTTAAACCCATTCATGTAGCTTGTATTTAGGTCCTGCTTTGCTTTTTTGAAGTCATACACGAGTCGTACAGTAGCTTCCATGATTCCATTCACGTCTGGGAAGCTGCCTAATCACAAAATCCTCATTTCTTAAGAATGACTGTGTATTATAAGATTGAAAAGCATAAGGATTCATCCGGATTAAGAAAAACAGCTTTGTACTGTGGCCCACTTAAGTGTGTGTGTGTGTGTGTGTGTGTGTGTGTGTGTGTGTGTGTGTGTGTGTGTGTGTGTGTGTGTGTGTGTGTGTGTGTGTGTGTGTGTGTGTGTGTGTGTGTGTGTGTGTGTGCAGTTTGATAAAAAGATTATTTGTAGAATGTAGGCCACAAGTCACCTCTCCCCACCACACACACTCTGACTGACTCATTTTGTGCCACTCTGGCCTTGGTACTACCAGCTGGGAGGTCTGGATGTGATGACCATTGTAAAAGTTGTGTGCTCTGATGTCTTTCTCTAAAATACTGTATTATTGTAGTTGGACCTTTGTTTTTATTTATTACTCTGTTTGTCCTGTACACCTTTACGGTTCCAGTCAAATTTAATTTTGTAATTTCATGAACAGATTTTTTTTTGTTAAGAGCATATTTAATATATTGTGCATGCAGTCTTTTGTGTGTGGAGTTGGATCTCACATGCTTTAAGAATGAGGGCACAAGAGGCTTGCAGCAAGACAACAGGACAGATGTCAAGCTCTCTGCACAGCAGCACCCCTTCTTAAGTCAAGGCAGCTACACAGCCACCAGCTGCTGTTGCTCATCTGAATATCAGCTGTCAGATTGATTTGAACTTGTGAGCAGGGTGAAGCTATTGGAATACTCTGAATACAAAGATAGAATTGCATGTGTTTTTCTTGAAAGGTGCTTCCAGGGGGGAATATGGGAACATTGGATGTTCGACTGGCAAGGCAGGGAACTAGGTTGGCTTATGTAACACGGGATGTCCTGGAATTAGCAGAAGTGACAGTGAGTCTGAGGACTCCCGGGACCTTTCACTGGTTGCTGTCTTGTGTTTCTTCTCTCTGGTGAAACTTAACACCACTGGTTGTGAAGGGACAACATGGCAGCTCATTCAGAGACAAACAGTGACACAGAGGTATGTGTTTATTATATTTTCATGTTGCTGACTCTGAAACTGACCCTGACTCAGTTGGTGACTCATGCTTTTTTTATTTCTTCTGATAGCATAGAGTAGTAGTCTGTGGCTGCAGATTTTCTTTGTGCAAAATACACATACTCTCATGGAGCAGCACAGCAGCTGCACCCCTCACATGAGTGCATATGACTTGGCTTTATGTGCAAATATGCATCTGAAAACGTCATGAGGCTGCTAGGTTGTAAATTCATGACACAGTGCAGTTGCTTAGTTTTTACCTGCTGTCCATTTGTAAGATAGTTACACACTCAAAGCATTTATTGATCAGTTGTGCCTGCTTAATGCACTAGAGTACAGTGAGTGTCTGTGGTGGTGGAGGAGGCTGCTGCTCAGCTTGATGTATCGACAGCAGTATGTGGGTTAGATATGCTACACCTTTAAGGTACCAGCATCCTTTTATCTTCCTTTGCCTTACACGTACGCTCACTGACAAGACAGAGAGAGTTATTGGAGGCAAAAGAGGCACAATATATGGATTTGGTTTTGATCACGTGGAAGTGTGCACGAGTTCCAGAGTGCTGAGGGCATACTATTTCTATCCCTTCTTCTTACTGTGCGCTGAGCCAGATTCACACAGAGTCCTGCTGTAACTATCCAAACAACCACAGCATTCACACAGAGCGCACATGGCTCACTTCACCACCTGCTACTGGCCTCACCACAAGGGGAAACCTCACTGGTATTCAGCCTGTGCTTTCCACAATATTCACTTTTTAAGAAAGGATAAACATAGTGTGTTGTTTCTGGTCTTGGAGGCCTTTGAATAGCTACGCTGATGCTGTTTCTTGAAAAAAATGTGTAAAGCTAAGGCTTAAGATCGTGTGTGTCTGTGCTCAAATCCCCCCTTACTCACGAAGCATTCCTGCCAGCAGAGGCGACGCTTGCCGGGCAAACATGATTTAGCATTCATTGAATAATAGCACAGTAATTATCGTAGTTCGATTACAAATGACTCTGTCGACTGCATTTCCTCCCAAGTCAGAATGTGCTTTCATCGTGGAAAGCTGGTATGGTTTCTTTATGACTGTGGGCAGCTGATGATTGCATTTCCCATGTCATACAGGGAGCATTTGAAGTGGGCCTTCCCTTCCTCTGGGAGCCCTGTTTCATGCAACAAATCATCATCCATCAGCACTGTGGCAGCCAAGCTCACAGCCACCGTCCAACATTAACAAAGCAGCGTTGCTCGTTGAATTTCTTTTCATGTCCTTTAATTGTTTCTCAGGGACTACACAGGTTAGCCTCGAATGCTGTAGTCCCATCGTTAAACATATCTTACATCTCTAAAATATTTCCTTTCAAAGGCCTCTCTGATGAGCTTCGACCAAAGGATTATTCCTTATTGTGGTGCAGCTACCTGCTAGTAATGCATAGGCTGCGTACCAAAAATGACTGCATTCATTGTACTGTATCTGCAATGAGCAACTCTTTACTTTTTTTATTTAATGACAAACAGGACATTCCAGTCTGCCGCCTCGCTTAGTGGAGATCTTAGATTGAACACAGCGACAATGGCAGTGACTCTTGAGAGGCATCAACACACCAGAAGTGCAATTCCATCCGTAATGCAGGAAATACCTAAGGAGCTGCTGTTGACAAAGAAAGATAGGCTGTCATTACCAAGGGCTTGGTGTTTCTGTCCACATACCATTGTTTAATTTCCCTGTCTCATTTATTTGGTTGTGTTGAAATGTAGATGAATAATGTGAGGAAGTCTTTAAGGCCAAGTGCAATTGAGTTGTTCTATTATATATGGAAGCTAATTTGTCACAAAGTAGTTCTTGAGCCTTTGTGTGTTTTTGAGCTCAGCAGCAGCAACTGTGCCAATTTTGGACTAGACCGAGCCGCGCTGTGGCCGTACCTGGTCCCAGGACAGTTTATTCATACATGTATGTTCTGCACTTGACCTCCAAACTGTGCATGGCGACAGTGACGAGAAAAGCTGCATATTAGTAATTATGAACTACTCTCAAGAAGAACTGAACTCTATCGGACTGTTATGGAAATTCTAATTGGTTCAGGTCTCGGCTGAGAGTCGTTCCAGTGGGATTCTGCAGGGAAGATGTGTGAAATTGATGTCAGAGCCCATTAGAAATGTTTGTTTCACATGTGAATCTTACACAGACAGGCCACACCTTTCAGGGGTAAAAGAGGTCAGGGTGTTTTGTGGTTCTCTTTCCAAATCAGCTAATATGGAAGTTTACACTTTTTGTGTTTTCATGAAGCAATGTTGCTAGTGGTTGGTCTCTTAATAGTACTGTACATACAGTATAATACAGTATATAACAATGTTTGTACTTTGCTGACTTTGCTGTGGAAGTGTATAGTCTGTTCGGTTAATCGGTTTGTGATGATTGTTTTCATGAAAAGAAAACTCCCAGAGGTTTGTCTTTGTCTTCATTTATGTAATAGTTTAGTATTTATCTGCTTGTTTTTGCTTTTTGGGTGCTTTGGTAGAAGAGATCTCTTTGTACTAGCATGTAGTTATGTGCTTAGCTGCTTCAAGCTCTTAAACGAAAGTGAGTGTACAGTACCACCTACAGAACTGCTGCGTCATCACTTTGATTTAAAGACAGTGTAACCAGATAGCTTGTGCGCCTCAGAAGAAAGCTGGGACCCAGCTCCAAATGGGGTGGGGGGGGGTTGGGGGGTCATGTTTATGCATGCTTGTGCAGCTAATTAGAAATCTAATGCACTGACACAGTATCTACAGTGTCTATCAGTACTATATCAAGTACCAGGTACTGATCATTTATCTTAAATGTGTGAATTTTCTCATGGCAGGCATTTTGTGACCACGGTGGTGTTACGGTTTGCTGAATATGAGGCACCCTGCAGAGTCCATGGTTAAACTTTTGGGGCAACTTGCCGCATGCATTTGCACATAAATGAGGAAAACTCCTTAATGCTTAATGATGTATGTGAAGACGAGTATGTTGCTGATATAAATAGTTAATCATTAATTTGTTCATAAGCTTAATTAGTGAGTTCATTAGCAAAGTAGGTTATGTTTAATATATAACTTGTGTTTTAATGATGGCAGGTTGAGCAGCTCAGATGGCTCATCTCATATCAGTATATTCTTTGCTGTAGTGATCAGGCACCTGATAACTGAAGAGGTTTACAGCGTAAAAGTCTGGAAAATATGATGAGCCTTCATCAATTCCATGTGCACTGTAAACCAGACCGGTGTGTATCACGCCTGTGTGAACTGTTCTTGTGGGTGTTAAAGTTGGAGGACTTCTTGGTTTGTAAGCGCCGGGTGGATCTGACATTAGAGTGTGTCCTTCTGCGTGGCCTGTGAATGGTGATGCGTGTCTCATCAATGCTGCTGATCGGTTCCCCTGGGCGCTGAGTGGCTCGGTGGGGCTGAAGGACGCTGCGTCCTTTAGGATGGAGGCGTATAAATGCTGGAGCCCTCAGCCTCGGCTTCCTGCTGCCTGTTGGAGTGGGCATGAAGAGCAGCGTACACGGAGGCAAGAAGAGGCTGTACGCGCTGGTTAAAGGTACAACAGGTGAGGCGTTGAGATGAAGCCGCGTGGAGGGACGGGGAGCATGGTTTGTGTTGCACATTATAGTGTAGTAGGAACGTTGGTTTGTGGTCTAGTGTCTTTTTGCAGCAGCTCACATTGTGAATTTAGTAGGAGATCACAAATGGTAGCAAAGGTCAGTCACTTTTTCTCATTTTACACACACTTATTGCACTAAAACTAGCAAAACTTAGAACGAAAAACCTTGAAAAGCCTGTGCGGACGACCAACAGATTGATGTAGGTCACAGGATCCACCACGGTGGACATTGATCTCTGTGCTTCAGCTGTATCAGACTGAAAGCAGGTCACTGATTTCCTAAACAGTGAAACTGTCAATTCCTCCTCCGGCCGTGAGCGCTAAATGAGTGCATAATTAGAACTATGGACCATGGCTGGAGAGCATTGGTAGAATGATACCAAAGTACTAAAAACTAATAATAGAACAACAGACTTTTATCAAGTTGTGAGTCATTTCCAGTTGTCATAGTAACGTGTAACAAAATTTGAGCCTATGTGCATCATGCATAATGTTAACTGCCCTGCAGTGGTGCGTTCCTGAGGCTGCCTGTGACACAGAGCAGGACGATAGAGGAGCTAGCAACACTGAACAGTAATGTAGTGGCAGGAGGCCCAATTGGACCTACAACTCAGTATCAGACCGTGGAAACAACTGCCCTCAAAATGCCATTATGCATCGCTCAGTCATCTTGGTGGTTGCACTGTCTCAGCTCAGCATACCATTTCCTGTGGTAAATGGTATGTTCTTCATATGCTACTGCTTTGCTTTCTACATAATTTAATATTTTTTTATTTTTTCATCCTTGTTTCTTGTCCTCATCTGTCTTGCCTGAACACATCATGGCTCCTGGCTCTTTTGTACTTTCCTTCTCATTCCTTTCCCGACTTGTTGCTCTGTCTAACCCTTAATAACCCTCCCCACGCGTGTGTTTCCTTCCGGTCGGAGATTGCAGAGTGCACTATAGCCCCAGTTGCAATGGAGGACAGTGATCATGAGGTTCAGTCTTCATCAGACGAGTGTGACTCCTGCCCTGCCTCCCCAAACCAAAGCAGGCGCGCTGATCCTGAGCAGGTACCAGTGACGCCTCTAGAACTCCCAAACCTCCATCTCAGCTTTGTGTTTAGTCAGAGTTTGGTTCAGTAAACACTCTGCACAGCAACAAATACACCCCTCTCCTCTTCCCTTTCCCTGTTCAATATATAGGCATTTCAACAAGTGCTCATAGGCATTTAGAAACATGTGTTTTCAGTCCTCTCAATCTCAATCTATCTCTCTGTATCTGCACCTTTGCCTCTGCATCCTCCCCTGCATCGCCTCGTCCACCCCCCTCAACCGCGCTGTCTCTCTAGCAGTCGAGCCATTCAGATGACTCAGAGGTGGAGAACATTATGCAAGACCCTCAGCAACACGGAGGGCATGGCCACCACCAACTTGACCACAAGCACCCCCACCATCATGGGCACGAGCCTCATGATGAAGACAGGGAAGCAGAGGGCCACGACCGCCCCCAAACCCCGTCTTATTTGCGCCCTCCTGTGGCAAGTAGCGTGCAGTCTGATCCCGGGTCAGACCCCAGTTTGCCGCAGAGCAGAAGCGTGGAGTTTGACTTGCCAACACTTGTCAGTCCTTCGAGGCCCAAGAGCCCCTGGGGTCGATTTGACCCATACAACAACAATGAGGTAAAATAAGGAGGTCGAGCCAGAGAGCAAGATTTGTGTTTTAGTTTACTTTTAGTCATGTATGTGATGTAAATACAGTACAAAGGATGTGACACAGCACAATATGTGTATCAGCTGTTTTCACTCAAAGTGGTTAAAAATGTTAGATTCATGCTTATCTTTCCCCTGAGGGGACGAACTGAGTGTGTAAATGTTATTGTGGGAAAGCTGACATCCTGTGAATCGGACAACCGCACACACAAACAAATACACAGGGATGATTTATTCTTTTATCGTTGTGTGTATTCATTAGGACCAGGACAAGGAGTATGTGGGTTTTGCGACACTGCCGAACCAGGTGCACCGGAAGTCGGTCAAGAAAGGCTTTGACTTCACGCTCATGGTTGCAGGTAAACCCTGCTGTGCGGACATTCGATCGCAACTTTGAAGAGCTGTCTAATAAACCTTGCTGCTGTTGTTTGTTCAAAGGGGAGTCTGGCCTGGGAAAGTCCACCCTGGTGAATAGTCTGTTTCTCACAGACCTGTACAAAGATAGGAAGCTGCTCAATGCTGAAGGTGAGGAAGCTTTGTGTTTTTATTTGATTTGTTTGATTAATCTGATTTGAATCTGAGTCTGTCTGTCTCCTCAGAGCGAATCACACAAACAGTAGAAATCACCAAACACACAGTGGATATAGAAGAGAAAGGGGTTAAACTGAAGCTGACCATTGTGGACACGCCTGGCTTTGGAGATGCTGTCAACAACACTGAATGGTACAAGTCAAGTGGCCTCCGCGTAGATGAGATGACCAGCGCTCACACGGTGCTGCTGCAGAACCTCACTGTGAATGTGTCTGGGTGTGTTTCGGCTCTAGCTGGAAGTCGGTGGCCGACTACATCGACCAGCAGTTTGAGCAGTACTTCAGGGACGAGAGCGGCCTCAACCGCAAGAACATCCAGGACAACCGCGTGCACTGCTGCCTCTACTTCATCTCGCCCTTCGGCCACGGGTATCGCTCTAGGGGCTCGTTTTTGGTGCAGCTCTGCTTTGTTGCTCCTGATATTGAGGATTCTTAACCCTTCTGTTACAGAATGTACAGTCATGTTTGTCTGGCACTGTGCCTTGTGTTTACACTTACACTCTCTGCCTTCATGTAAAAACAACTAATGCCTCAGTGTACCCCGATCTGCTGCAAATACCTGGTGTACAGTACCTGTTACTACTGTAGCTGTGAATATACTGGTGCAGCACTTTGTGTCTAATCGATGGCTTGCGCTAAATGCTGACGTTGTACTTTTCAGTACATTTATGCTCGACCGCTGTTCCACATCACTGTGCTCATAAAGGAAGCCAATATCCCATCTAGCTCAACAGTGGTGCAGTGAGTGCTCAGTATCACGTCTATAGAGAAGCTGCTCCCTCTGTTGATGAGCTTCAGTTATTACTCATTAGCTCCCACCACTGCCACCACTCCTCCACCTAGCTCATGAGAAATTATTGGAGTTACACTTTCAGTATACAGATAGAATATGGCCTAAAATATCAAAAGGATCAGTGTGGATCACCGCTGACACATGTGTATGTGACGGATCTCTTGTAGCCTTCGGCCTTTGGATGTGGAATTCATGAAGGCTCTGCATGAGAAGGTCAACATCGTCCCTGTTCTGGCCAAAGCTGACACTCTCACCCCCACTGAGGTCAAGAGAAAGAAAATCAAGGCAAGGACAATCTCGGCCTATAATGTTTTTGTTATATTTATTTGCATGTTTCTTCTCTTAAATCTAACAGTAATTACATGGTTTATTATTATTATTATCAACCTCATAATATTAACCCAGCTCGTCTTTGCCCATAGATCAGAGAGGAGATTGAACAGTATGGTATCAAGATATACCAGTTCCCTGACTGTGACTCTGATGAGGACGAGGACTTCAAGCAACAGGACCTTCAGCTGAAGGTGTGAGCTGACACATGCGTGGGTTTGGAGAAACAGCTCCAGGTTTTTTTTTATTTAAATGTGTGTCGTGGAGCAGTGAAAACCATGAAGTATTGAAAACAACCACAATGATGTTTCATGTTGCTTTCCTCAAAAGGAAAGCATTCCCTTTGCAGTAATTGGCAGCAACACGGTGGTGGAGGCCAAAGGAAAGCGGGTGCGAGGCCGCCTGTACCCCTGGGGCATCGTAGAAGGTACGGTGCCAAAGCCTTCACACACTTGTTATAGCTGCCAGTGACGGTTACAGCGCTGATTTTCTGCTGCGCTTCACAGTGGAGAACTCGGCACACTGTGACTTTGTGAAGCTGAGGAACATGCTGGTCCGCACACACATGCAAGATCTCAAAGATGTGACCCGCGAGACGCACTACGAGAACTACAGAGCCCAGTGCATTCAGAGCATGACCCGCATGGTCGTAAAGGAGCGCAACCGCAAGTATGCTTCACAACAGCACGTCAGCAGTGACTCAACAATGACTGCTTACGTGTGCTGTCTCTGACACCACAGTGAGTGATCCTAAAACGTTGAACTTTCACTGCAGTAAACTGACCAGGGAGAGCGGCACGGACTTCCCCATCCCCGTGGTGCCCGGAGTGGCGGACGAGACGGAAAAGCTCATCCGAGAGAAAGACGAGGAGGTACGCCACGGCAGCCAGGGCCCGGAGTCCCCCCACCCACCGCACGGCCACGGCCACGAGCCTGAGCCACAGCACCAATGCCACCCCTCTGATTACACAGAGACACACTTACATCAGTTGGTTGACGAAGCTTTATGAGAGTCTTGAGCTCATCAGTTGTGTCCCCCACTCCCCTGTCCTCACCCTGTGCAGGGAATCATAATACTTCCCTTTTCTACAGGCCCTGGCCTGTACCTTACACAAACCCATCCAGACAAGATATAGTAAAACACCGCAGTCAAGGATTGAATACAAATAGCATGAAATATGATATAAATGGCTACTTTCTAGGTAGAGACACTGGTTAGAAGGAATGTTATCAGGGTGAAATATTATGTTGCCTTTGAGCTTCCTACTGTCACTGAATATTTTCCAGTTGAAGTAAAGACCAACGGAGTCAACCTGTTATAGACCTGATATTATAATGCAGTAATTATATTCCAGCAGGTGGGTCAGTTCATAATGAATCATAACAGCCCTCGTGTTTTCATTCCTTCCCATATCCCCACTCAATTTAACTTATTAAATAAAGAAATAATTTCTCCTCTGTGGTTTTTATTTTTGTGGAGGCTACAAACAATGTGGTTAAATATGACTTTCTTACTGTGACATGATGTAGCATCACAGTACAGGCACGAACATGGATATAGTTTAACAGTACCTTTATACAATAATAAAGACAATAAAATACAACTGTCACTATATAAAAACACTGTTAATTATAAAAACAGCTACACAGGTTTGTGCCAACTAACACTAGCGGTAAACCCTGCAGTTGTAACATAGGATCTGTAGAGCCGGTGGAAAAAAACACAGGTCACGTGGTGTGTTCACAGACTGATCAGACTGAGTGTTATTGATCCGTCACTCTGCGCAGTCATGTGTCAGTAACATGCATCAAACTGTGGCATTGACGCCTGTCTCACCTCTCGTTGCAGCTGCGGCGGATGCAGGAGATGCTCCAGAGGATCCAGGATCAAATGCACACTCAGAAAGACGCCTACTAGCGCACGACACCCGTCACACTCTGTAAATGTCTCTCTGTCACTGGGATAAAACCAACATGTCCACCCAAACACCACACAACCTCATTAATGAGCATGATCCACATGGACCAGGGACCCAGGAGGAGGCGGTAAGGTGTGACCACTCCCTTCATCCTCTCCAGAACATCTGTCATACCTCTTTCACTCTACTCTCTCTGTTCTTTTGTTTTTGTTTGGATTAATCATTCACTAGTTTAAGGGTTAGTTCACGAGTCTAAACTTTACTTAGCCACACGATCACGGGGTTGGTTTAAGGTTTTAATGGTCTGATATGAGGTTTACGTCTAATTACTGGTGACCTGCTCCAATTTTTAAGTACGTCTTTCTGGTGCAAGTGTGTATTGTTGCTGTATGTCAACATGATTATATACTTTTTTTATAATTTAATTTTCTATATTCCACAAACCTTTTTTCTGTTTATTGATTCTTTGCATTATTTATCTAAGTGGCTTGTCATTATTGATGGATGACCGATTCATGATTTTATGAAGACGTCCCTTTGGCTGAGGTTCCTGTTCATTAGGTTGATCTTTTTATGAAGAATTGATTAGTTTTATTTACTTCTGTTATGTTTACTCAGTGTGTTTATCATAGCTGCCACCTCCACTGCCTGACAGCATGGACGTTAGTGGTGCTGCTCAGTGTCGGCCAGTCACAACTGCCTCCTGAACGTTTAAAATGATCTAGAAATGTGTGACAGAGACGTCCTCACATTCACAGAAGAGTTGATCATCTTATAAGTGACATATCATGACAGACGCATCAACACCTGGCATGTGGTTGACTTGAGAAGACACGAGCCCTTATTTGAATGATGTGAGCCCCACACGCTATGCAGTGTATTTATTTTTTTTGTGAAGGTTATTGGATCATTTACGTGATTATGAGGTTGTTTATATAAATGGAAATATGTAGCTACTCAGTCGTCCGCAAAAACCTATTGGATGGATTTAGTTTTAATGTTGACGGTATGTTCACCTCAGAGAAAGCCTGATGTTGGACATGTGCTAACCTTCATGTTTAATTTACCACCGAAGCCAAAAACAAGGAACCTAATCGCCCTAAGTTGATTAAATGTGACTTTTGTTTTTATATTGACAGGAAGAACATTGTTTTGGAAAATAGTTTCAAAGACAAGAATTATACGAGTTCCTGAGTTAACTTGATTTTCTTTCTGATTGTTTTAAAAAATGTTTTATTGGATTTATCAGCCTTTGTTAATTAGTTTCTGCCATGTTAAAAACACATTCCCTGAGCTTCTGTCCCAGAGTCAGGCATTGCTTTTGTTTGTTTTATATCAAATTTGTTATTCTATGTTATGGAGTATATTTATGTAATAAATGAAACACAAATGAAGAGGAACATTTGTATAATTTCTAATATTGCAATAAAATACAAGTATAATTTCATGTCTCCATTAGACACTGGGGTTCTTCATGCTGTGAACATTTATTCAGTGACTTTAGTTAATAAATTAATTTGAACTTGTACCAGAGGGAATGATAGATAATTATCCTGGCCTCAATCATTCTTTCTATGTAGAGTATGCGATACCCTAAATGATTTAAAAAAACCTTGCTTCAGACATTTGTAAACATAATAAAATTTATTTCTTTTTTATAAATTTTTAAATTGTACATATTTTCCACAGCTTTTTACATTATATAGTTAGATCTAAATGCAGCCAGTATTTACAGACTATACAACTTAAACTTTCTCCATAGGGAAAACACGCTATGTTGCTTTTTCAAGTATTTGAATCCCTGTTGATGTTTCCACGCTTTGTTGGTTACAATATGACTGCAGTTTGTTCGGGGTCATTTGAAGGTTAAAGACCAGCTGCTTTGTTTTGTACGTAATGGGCTCTGCTACTGTAATCATATTGTATCAGAACAAAACTTAGAAAGTAATGGGTTAATACTTGCCAAAGTGGCTAAATGTGATTACAAGAGAGGGGCAGGTCTGTAGTCATAACACCGATATACAGCACTGTACATGGTCCCAGGAAAAGAAGGCTAGAACACTTACAATACGAAGGTTATTCTCCACATAATACAAGCAACAGCACATCTTAAAACACAAACTTTGTTATAAATGTTACATTTTACATACACTTGATATTTCAATACATGATACCTTAACGTAATAGCATTTTCTTAAAAAAAAAAAAAACAAGGGGCAAGACGAGTGCGTCTTTTCACTGGTGATACATTCAGATTAAATTAGAACGATACAGCATGTTGCTGTGCTAGACTTCAGACTAATAAATAGATTTTCACAGTGCTGGCTTTGGGAGTCTGAAAAAAAATACGTTTGGATTTATCCTCAGCTGTTCAATTTGTACCGATCCCAAACAAAAGTAATAAAAAAAAATAAAAATACATTCCGACTTGAAGTCGAGAGAGTGCACAACACACATCCTGCTACCATTCGCCTTACAGGCCAGCACAGACGCAGCCCAAAGTATAGTGTAAGGAGCTGGTATTAACATGGACATTCTCCAGACATGTGACACATTCACCTCCGGTGGTTGCATTTAAATTTAGGGGCCATGACGTTATTTATAAACCATTAGCAGCTGTGCCAAAATGCTTACTTGTACTTCTAGTGACCAGTTATCAGTGTGTTTCAGAGAAGTCAAGAGGTTTTGATTGTCCTTCAATTACAACCCTGACAATTTTACTTTACGTTACTCCTGTTTCCATTGACTTCACTGGAGGATTGTTTTCATCGCAATGGCAGCAGTAATACAAACCAGCCAGCAGGGGGAGCTGTTGTCACATGCACCGTCACAGAAGGTAGCACAACATTCCCCCACATGAAAAGCTGGTAAGATGACTACTGCTCCATTATCCGCAATAACAGGTGTCACGCTGCAGTCTCACATTTTCACATCTGCCAGCTGTATAGTGACAAATACTCAGCAACTGAAAACTGACCACAGCCCGACGTCTCCCAATTGTAAAATGAGGATTTTCACTCTTGTAGAAAATTACTAGACAAAGACAGGAATGATCCTGGTTGCTTTTCAATAGCAGTAATGCTTATGTACCAGGGGGATCGTCAAGCATCCAGTAGCCCCCACTCTGGGCCGATCGCTGGCTGGTCTGAAGCTTATAGTTCACCCCATCATGGGACGTCTCTAACTGCAGCCTGGAGGTCTCGTTGGTAAGGTTCAGGCCAGCTTCAAAGTGCTGATGGGAAAGGACGGCATGGTCACCATTGTCACAGGGTTGAGCACTGTGGAACCCACCAGTTGTGGGTGGTGGGCCACCATTTGGGTGCTCACTGCCGTCTGCTTGCTAACAATGGCGGCAGCTGCCTGGCTAGGCGTGGTGCCATTCACCTGTGGGTGGGCGTGATTTATCGTGTGGGTTATGTGACCAACCACAGTTGGCTGCGTGACAGCCACCGGCTGGGGGTAGAGTGCAGGTAGATGCTGGCTGAGGTGAGCTACTGGGTGCACGGTGATGTGGCCGATTGGTTGGTGCCCAGGGGCTAATTGGACAGCACTGGTGCCGGAGGGAGCCAGGTGGGCAATGTGTTTGGGGCCCCCTCCCTGGATGACGTGGTTGACTGCTTGGATCACCGAGGGATGTGAAACAGAAGCATGGGCGATAACGGTGGGGTGCAGGCTGGGCGTGGCCACCATCTGTGTCTGAGCGGGGATCAAGGGCTGACTCGGAGCCGTAGGAGTGTTGGATGTCGTGGCTGCGAACGTAGGTGGTGCCGCAGGCTTGGACACGGGCTGTTGAGAAGTCACTGGCAGCAGCTGAGGCTGGTTCAGAGGGGGTTTGTGCTGGATGGAGATGTGCTGGGTGATGAAGGAGGCAGTGGTGGTGGGGGTCAGGGACGGGGGCTGAGTGGGTGCTGCAGTCTTGTGCGGCTCTGGTTTCATGGTTTGAGGCACGATGGGTAAGGCCGTCTGTGCTTGCAGTGGAGGATCTTCATCTAGGTCATCGTCCATGACGTCTTCACCTTCTGCAACAACAGCGGATGAAAAAATTAACTCTATAACTACACACGAGGTGACTGTCCAGCTAAAATATATAAATGTGATCAGATTCTGTGGTGGATGAAACATTCACGAATAATACAAGGACACACTACAAAGGCTATAAGAGACCCCTGGCTCATCCTACCTGAGGCAGTGGAGGTGGAGGCCTGGTCCTCTTCAGGCTGGACTGTCTGTCGCAGGATGCGCTCGATCTCAATCACATCCATCCACTGGCTCAGCTCGTTTTTTAAGTCTGATAATCGCTGCTGTGTGGCGATCTTCTCCCTTGCAAGTCGCTCCATGTCGTGCTCGTACTCCTTCTCCTTACGCTTTAATGTCTAAAGAATCAGAAAGAACAAAGAATCATGTAACTAACAACTAGAATACTACCTTTTTTTTACATTAGATATAATTCATCAAGACAAGGCAATCATGAATAAATCATTGATAGTTCTTGTGAAAATCCTGCACCTCTTTACAGCTGATTAAACAGGAATATGACCAACAAATAGTTGTAAAACTAAAGCTACATCAGAGAACAGGGAGCGACACTAGAGTTAATGTGGCACAGGGAAATGAAGGAAGTGCGTATGGAAAGTGGGAGGCGCTTCCAGGCAGCCGCTCTCTGTGACCCAGTTTCTCTTAACCCATCAGCTGACAAAAAACTCGCCAGACAATCTGAAGCGGACGTCCTTGTCACAGCAACAGGAGGAAGACTTAGTTTATTGCATTTTGTTCTCATTTCATTAAATGATCATGCATTTGTCTATGTATATAGACAAAAACGCATCAAATGCTCCATGTGTACAGAAGTCTACCCTGATAAATCACTGCTGGCTAAAGCAACAGGACGCTGTGGCGACTGATAACACCATCAGTTGCTCGCTGTGTCCACAGTGGGAGAGGCTCTTTGGTATATGCTACCAACCACCTCATGAGTGAGAGTCATAAATGCGTTCTCTAAAGGGTGGACTTCCTGTTGGCTAATGTCACCTTGTATTAATGTGTATGAGAGCGTACAGTCTCACCCACTAGTCAAGTTATAAGCCAGTGTGAGACTGAGAAAGGGGCATCGGTGCGTGTGGGAGCTTGATGTACGCCTGTTAGCATCATGTGCATCTAGAGACCAAAAGGGGGCCTGGTTGTTTCGGCACCTTTCTCGTTCTTATCCAGGATTAGAAAAGCATCGGCCAAATAGTCCGAGCTCAGGCCGCATCCCACAGACGTCCCACGACTTTCTCAGATGCAGGAAAAGGTAGAAAGAGCAAGAAAAACTAAATTAAATATGTAGAATACGATGCCAAAAAATTATCTAACACTGTGGATGTGCATTCATCCAATAATAACGAGGAGGGCTAAAGCATCTAAAACTATCCACTGAAAAGCGCTTGGTTAGAGTTTCCTGATGGCTGAAAGGTTACTACACACGCCACACAACTGCGACGCCCCTGCTTTAACTCCTTGCATTGTAACACTCCTTCGCTCCTCATATTTCCCATCTGCTGCTAAAGATGCTAAAGCCCACCCACACCTGGCCACGTATGTGCATTTTCTGCTCCAGGTGGAGAAGCTGGAATAGTCGTCACACTGCAACTCAGTCCTCAGCCTCAACAAATCATGTGCCGATAGAAACCCCTTACTGGTTGTCATGGAAACAGCTGAAAATGTCTTAAGGTTTCCTCGGTAACCTACAATACCATGCAAAGTCCATAAGGTGCTGCCAAAGGTCCTGACAAGAATATTTACTAGAAGCGTGTATAATTATAAGGAAATTCAGCTGTGCTAAATAGACACACACTAAGCACATTGAACCAGAGAGCAGGGCAGAATCCAGTGGTGGGAAGAGTATACAGACTTGTGGCACATGAATGAAGGGGCTGCCTGCCTGTTACCCTCATGTACTAGCAGGCAGTCTTACGTGACTGGAGCCACAAATGTGCATGCCACAAACTATGACTCATGGAGAGCGAGGGGAGAAATGCTCCACAAACATCCAGACCCACTGAACTGCCCTCGCTGTGTGGGAACGGCGCACGGAGCCGAGGAAACAGCTAGTCTGAGATTAACCACATTAGCCCGACAACCGAGTCTGCAGCAGATGGATTCCACGTGACATCACCATTGCACTGTTAATCATGTCACCAGGTTGGTAGGACACAATGTGCCAAGTACCTTTGTTTCTTGCACACGCCCCCCCCCCCCGAACCTCCTCCCTGCACCGAGATAGGGCCACGCTTCAGCTCCGTCTGTGTCAACCTCTACCTCGGTAAACTGATAGGCTGCAGCGTGTGTGTGTGTGTGTGTGTGTGTGTGTGTGTGTGTCAGTCGCAGAGCACATGGCCCCGTAGAGGACAGGGGAGGGCGGGCGGGAGAGGCGAGCGATACAGGGTGTACTCACTGACTCAGTTTTGCAGCAGCTGGGCCAGACGGCACAAGGCTGCGTTCTCTTAAAGGGCCAAAGGCTGGCGGGGCCACGTTGCATGCATGCGGCTAAGCCTGGCCGACCGATCAGGCTGCTGCACACAGGTCTTGTGACAGTGTGTAAACCATAAACCCTCCTCCTAGGGCCTTCCAGAACTTCACGAGGCTCCTGACTAAACAATAAAAGACTTGTTGGAGAAAAAAGTCACTCTATGTGATCTTGTGTCTAATTATTAGGCCAAACCATAATGTAGGCAGAGCACAAATCTGTATGTGCTGTAGTACATACAGCTGAGCCTGAATCACCTTTTTCCTAAGGAGCTCAACAGCCCAGGAAACGAATTATATTCAAGGTTTTCGGCTGGATAAATATAAAAATATTAAGCATGTTATGCTCTGGCAAAGAATTCAAAGGTAATATGTTATTACACGTGTAGTGTAATAACATATTACACTACACGTGGCACCTGAAAATAAAATACCTAAGCTGTCCACCCTTCCTTTTCAGTAAATGGCACTCCCCGCCAGTTCCCCCACCAGATGGTACGGCACATGTCAGACTGACACTTGGGGAAAAGCAGCGGAGGAACGAGTTCAGTCAGCTTCGAGGGAGAAACGGAGCATGAACAGAGTAAACCGAGCCGCGTGTTTACCGCTGCATGTTCCCTCCCTGCTGCTGAAAGCCAAGCCTGGTGGTACAGCGAGTCCTGCCTGTTGCAGGGTTGGGCGGGGGCCCAGCACGGGGGTGGGGGGTGACGTCACGCGATTCAGGCTAGCCATGTGCTCGCTGCTCATGTGGCCTTAAAAGCTCAGAGAGGCAGGGTGGGGGGAGGCGGGAGAGGAAGGAGGAGGAGGAGGAGCTCTAATCCGCCGGGGCTTAGTTTGCAGCGCCGCCACAGGCTCAGGGGAAAAGCCTTTAGCAAGCGGGAGCAACACATTTCAAGTCAGAGTCTCAATCTGTGCACCGCACTGTTAATGGGAAAACACAGATATGTTACAAAGGCTAAAGAATCGGTTTGCCTGCGACATTTTCAGCCATGGTCATTCATTCACAAAGGAGAAGACGATTTGAACCACGCAGCTGTGGATCTAGTTGATTTATAAATTAACACTAGACATAACCATCCAATGAAATGTGATGCGGGGCCTTAAGCCTCTTAATCGAACCTGTTCTGAATGCAGTGGTTCAGGCTGCTTCCCAGACCAGCGCCAGGCCCAGACTAGGGCCAGGACCAGGGCCAGGGCCAGGACCAGGGCAGGGGCGGCTCCCACACAGAGGTGTACGCAGCCAGAACATGAGCTGGTACCACCCATGTCAGATGACAGCACGTACACGTGTCTTTGTTTTTGTGGCCTTCCATCGTTGGCTGCCTTCCTTCACCCCACCCCCCTGAAACTAAACCCATCCGGCCAAAGTCAGGTAAAGAGCCGCCTTGATCAAAGCGTGCACACACTCTACTCTGATCAGTAGAAAAGGTTTTGGGCCAAATTATGCTTCTGTTGAAACGCAAACATGCACTGGTACTGTCGTATCCTTTGCTGAAAAGCTTGTTGTCTCCAGCCTTGTGCAGGTTTATGACAATGTGATGGAAGCGTGGCTTAGTTCCAGTCTGTTTGATTTAAATATATTCTTAGCTCAGCTGTTGATACGAGGGAAAAAAGGCCGGTCAGTCTGTCAGCGGAACACAACACGCTGCACACCGTGTTGCTTAATCACACAGGCAGGGAGGGGGAGCAGAGGGAAGGAGATTGGGTGACGAGCTCTGTACCCACGCTGTCCTAGTTTCCTTCAGCATCCATGCGCAAAAAGAATAACTAGACTACTGCTACTCAAGGCATCAAACCAGGACCACGCTGTCCTCTGCAATGATTACAAGTCAATCTGTACCACAGTTATATAACAGAGGGCAAACAATCACCGGGTTCGATTTAATCATAAAGGCCCCGAGGCACATAAGCAAGTAGGGCAATGAGTGTGAGAGGAATATTAATGCTCAAACATCACAAAGTCAACCCGACACAAACATGGGCCCATGTGCACACCGGTGTATCATCTTTTACATTTTCACCCCATATGATCCATCTGTGGAAGAACAGTCACAGGCACAAAGAGTTAAACTAGGTCAGTGTTAGACCTTTGTACCAGCTGTTTACAACCAGCATACTCACACACTGTGTCTGACTCCAATAAGTGGTGAGTCATTTATGGACACAGCAACCAAAGTAATTATACAAATGAAGAAATAGAGGTTCCTCACGTAGACAGACAGAAGATAGAATGGACAAAAGTTAGCAGCAAGAAAGAGCCAGACGTTTTATATGTCAGCGGTAAAGGAGATGTAGGAAGTTCATCCGTGTTCTACAGTGTCCTTTAAATAAATTAATGCCGCCCAGTCTGTGAGACTGTGGCTGGAATCAGACAGAAAATATTGCACCAGCTACAGTAAATACACATGACGTAAACACCTCTCATGTGACTGTTTGTTCAGTAGTAAGTGCGAGAGCCAATAAATCAGTACAAACGTGTCCGTGTCATGATTCAACACATGACAAAGATTAACTCATCCTATCAACAGGCATTAAACCACAACTAGATGAAACTTAAAATTACAAATGTGTACACATGAAGTGGGATCATGACCCGGTCACAGCAGCAGCTCACCTGGATGTATCTCAGTGCGCTCCGCAGCACACTCAGGTTGGACGTCTTCTTCTCGTCAATGTTGGGGATGTTCTTTTTCAGGGTCTCAAAGCACTCTTTCAAATGTGCTCGTCTATCAGACAAGACACAGAGAGTGGGCACTTATTTTAGCGACTCGTGAATATGCAGAAACGTTTGCCAGTGGCTGTTTTTACATAAAAATATCACACTGAAAAAGGAAATATCAATCTATGGAACATCAGAGGAACTATAGTAACAGATGTATGAAAACAGGTAACCTTACGTCTGACTGTGAGGCCCCTATGATAAACAGGTTAAACCCACCTGTTTTTCTCAAGCTTGTTATGCACCTCTCTTGTGCCTGCCCTGTAAGAGCACAGATGAGAGCTCAGTAAGAATTTAGCTTCCAGACCTAAATGTGACACGCATAATGGTTTTCTTGCTTTGTTGCTAGATTGGCTGAACAGTCGTACCTTAACATGTGTGACAAGCGTACTTGCTCCAGCCCAATTCCAGTCACTAAGTAAACAAGTTAAGAGGTTTACACTTACCCTCCAGGCCTCTTCTTGTCCAGCTGACGGCCATCATCAGTGGGGCTGCTCCGGCTGAACAGGCCGTTCTGCACAGGAGCCTGCTGAGGCAGTGCGTGGCCCAACTGTGGGAGTAAGGCGTGCTGCTGCTGCTGCTGCTGCTGCTGCTGCTGCTGCTGCTGCTGCTGCTGCTGCTGCTGCTGCTGCTGCTGGGGTGACACGATGGAGCCAGGATAACGTTGGACCAGCTGAGGGTGGGACTGCTGCTGCAGTTGGGTGTTGTTAGTCTGCGTTATGAGCTGCGGGTGATGGTGATGGTGGTTCTGTATGAGCTGCCTGTGGTTGGTGCCCATCACAGAGGGCGGGTGGTCGGGTTTGGGGTGCGGAGAGCAGGGCAGAGCGGCAGCACTTTGCCCCTGGGGGGAGTGGGGGTCTCTTCTTGGGGAGGCCAGTGACGGAGCAGCTGGAGGGGAGAGTGCGTTGACAGGCAGTGTGGGTGAGCCCGTGGGGTTGGGGGTGACCACGGGGATGGGGATGACGGTAATGGGCACAGAGGGGGGAGGCAGAGAGGGCTGCACGGGGGCTGGACAGCACTCGGTGCGGAGCTCCTCTGATTTAGAGACATTGTTGATGTGGATTGTTGAGTCACAGTTCACACCAGCGTGCCTCTGCTCTGTCAGCCGCTTCTCCTTTAGCTCATCCTCTGTGGAAGAGACAAAACAAGTCTCAGAAGAAACCAAGCTTCCTCGTGATTAGACTGCATGTACTACAGATGGGATTTTATTATTTATCTCTACTCCATAATTGGTGTTCATGTAATACAAGAGTGGAAAATCACCAAAATAAAAGTGAAAATATAATGTGAAATAGGTTATTTCCAAACTGAAACCCTTTTTATGTTTGACTGAACTTTTCAATCACATTGTTTCTAGTAGGAACAATATTTAAAAAACACATACAATGAAAGAGCGCAATGTCCTGGTAGCTGCTCTAGCATAGGATTTTGCATGCTAACAAACACAGTAGAATAAAGGGAGTCTTTTCTGTTAGGGAACTCATAATAAGTGTATAAAAGCCAGAGTTGCAATGGACATTATATAACTGCAGCAGCACATAGACAAACACTGGCCTACTTTCCTCCATACAGTGACCTGGTCTACAGTAGCAAAAAGGGGGGAGAACGGAGGAGGACTCTGCTCTCCAATGCAGCAATGTGGGAGGAGTTGGGAGCGGGAAGAAGCAGGAGCTCTCACTCTGAGCCAGTTTTTAGTACAACTGACCGCTCCACAGTGCCTGAGTGGACACGTACAGCTTCTTCTAAGCACAGGCTTCTGGGATGGGTTCTGGATAAATAGGACAACCTTTTCATACAGAACTAGACTGTCCAAACTGTTTAGGTGTTGAGTTACCAGTAGTGTGTGGGTAGGTGCAATCTATAGCAACCATATACGCGCTGCCATTAATTCTACTGTAAAAAAGGTTTGATTAAGTGGTAGAGTCACACGTTAATGTCTCTAACGATTTGCTCCTGTCCTTTATGCAAAGTGAGGGACAGAACCAAGGACGGAGCTGCTGCATTGGAGTGTGAGTAGACTGTCTAGGTGGAGCTGATAAAGGGCCCCGTGAGTTTACCTGCTGGTTAAAGGCATAGATAGTGGCACTGCACACACTCTGTAGCATGCTCTGCATATGTTTGATTGATTTAAAAGGGAGCAAGCCACGTCACCTTCACAGGAAATGGAACTTCTACCTTACGAGTTTCACTTTAGCAGTACATTAACAGTAGCTAAGGCAAAGGAGATTAACATTGAGACCACGGCTGTAACAGTTACATTTATGCAGATGCTAAAGACTGTAAAAATCTAAAGTGCTTTTGTCTAAACAAAGCCATTCATTCGAATGGCTGAGGCCGTAGCACCAAAATGGTAGATAATTTGGTATTTATCCCATGATATACCAAAAGTTACAGTCTTACATTTGCATAGAAACCGTTTTCCACACCGTTTTAAACTGCTACGGAAGTATTTTACATAAATCACCCTTTATAGCACACAGTACAGTCATCCTGCTCATAAACAATCTTTGGGAGGGGTTGCCCAGCACGCACGTGGTGAAGGGGTGTGGCTTGTCCTCGCCGATAACATATTAGGGGTGTGGCTATGTCACACACGTCATCGACTGACACTTTGAGCTCTCCACGAGCCACGGGGCCAAGGAATGTTTTTTTTTTTTTTTAAAACAAGCGCCAGACAAGCAGACTGAACCACGTAGACTACATCAGATTACATTTGAAGCAGCGGGAGTGATGGAGGGTCACATGCACGTAGGGGAAGCCTGAGGCGAAAGACACCCGATCCCTGCCGCGGACATTATTCTGAAACGAGCTTGGCATTCCCCCGCGCCACCGCCCTTCATTCAGCCCATAGTTTGAATTTATGTACGTTTAATGTTTCCAGGCAGCGCGTGAAGCCGCGCATAGATACAGTGCTGAACAAAAGCAGGAGAAGCCGAGAGGCTGACGGTGACGTCTCTGTTGCACGTTAACGATCCCGGATATGCAGCAGGTTTCAATGCAGCAACTCCTCTTACTGCAGCAGCCCGTGTTTGTCAAATAGCGATTCTGAACGGCGATCAAACTGTTACAGGAACCAAACGTGGCGTTATTAAAAGATCATCAAAACGAATATGAAAGCAAAACTACAACCACTGTCAAACCTCACTTGTACGCGTTTTAAAAGCAACAGATCGTGTGCATAATGTCCGTATTTAATGCACGGTAGCTATTACAAAGCAACTGTAAATGACGTATGATCTTGGCTTCGGCTCAGGAAATTCATTTTAAGAGACACGCTTTAATGAACCGTCCAGAGCGACGCAATAAAACCAGGAAGTTACTCCTGTGGAAAATAAAATATATTTCCATTAGAACAGGTAAACTCACCACGTGCTTTCTGTTGTTGCTGGGCTTGCAATTCCAAGAACTTGGCTGCTTCCAGTAGGGTCTCGATGCTCATTTCTATCCAGTTGGAAATACTGGGATTTCTAAGAGAAAGGCGATAAAGCAAACGCGATACGCGGCCGTGTACTACAGGGAGAGGTCCCCAGTCTAAACCTGGAAGAAAGGGTAACGGGATACTCCCTCAGAAGAAACTCTACCACTTACATAAAAAGAGTTACAAACAAGATGGCGCTCAAAGTAGTAGGAACAAATAAGGTTTGTAAATCACGCATCGATTGTAACCGCCCACAGACTCCCTCCCTCCCAAGAACTGAGCGAAGGAAATGACAAAACACGGAAAATGGTTCGAACCGGAGCAAGCGTGTCACGAGCTGCGCGCTGAGTCACAGCCGCCATCCCTCCACGCTTAGCAGTGCGAGAGCGAGAGGCGCCGGACGGCTGTTAGCTACGGCGGCCACCAAAGAGCCTTCATGCTAGTTACTAACTGCCCGCCATGTGTTGCTTAGCAACCAATGTAGGCGAAACTCACCTTTAACAGCGGTTAGGCTATTTTTAAACATTTCACATGTTTAAATGTTGGGAGCCACCAGAGGTTTTCTCATGTTTCTTGCTTTACATCTACTACTTTAATAATAAATGATAATTTAGTTGTACTGGTTTAGATTGACACCAAATATAATCAATAAATAAAAGACATTAGCTTTACACAACTTTTGATTGCTGTATTTTCACTTTGCAATTATTGTTTTTCAGTATGTTTTCAAATTAAAAGGCTCATTTCCGCCCGTAAGAGGTCGCCACAGTAATTCATTCGCACGAAAGATTTGGCAGGTTTTTATCTTATTATTTACTGTTGCTTAAACTAACTTGATATGCCAATACATTTTAAGCATTTATGTATGTATTAGCTTGTCTGTGACGTTACAAGGCAAATGTCCACATTACAATTTCATTCAATGACTGTGCAGTGTCCTTGTCAGCATTCCAACCCAACACAAGCAATCAGGTTCCCGTTTTTAACATTGCTCAATCAACCCAGTGCTCACGACTCCCACGCACAGAAGCTGCCGGAGTCAAAGTCCTGACATTTCAGACGTGTAGTACCAGCGGGAACTGCGTCTTTGCTTGTGACACTCACACTCCGAAAATCACATCTGATCCTGGATATTTCGGTCAGTTTTCCTGTTATTCATGCAGCTCTCCACAGGAAGCACACAACAGTAATAATCGTGTGCAACAACCCCAAACGTACCTTAGGCACAGGAAAGGCCAACAGGCTCTAGGAACATCCTGAATTACACAGCGGTGTGCTGAGAATTAAACCAAAGTCATTCATAAATACTGTGACTATTAAAAGAAAAATTAAAAGTACAACTGATCATGGCAGCAATGAGCCTCTGCACAAGAAAAGCTTATGTTGCCCCCTTGTGGTCACATATATCTACTGCATCACCTAAAACCACTACGGATGCAAAATACTTCAGTGTGTATAAAAGAAAAATGCCACAAAAATGTTATAAAAGCAGGTTATTTGGTTTATTCCACATTAAATGTACAAATTGAACTACCTTAAAAAGGCAAATCTGAAAATAATGGCAGTCAAGACAAATCATGACTGTGATCTTCTGCTGGAATAAAATCTCAACCGATACAGGCATGTCAAAAGCTGTACACAGTAAAACCACCGTCTAAAATGTATTATTTAATTCTCTAAAAAACGCTTATTCTTTATACTAGTTATCGTTTCTGTGGTCTGAATATGTTGGTTAAAACATATTTGGTTCTTTCTGATTACTTAGGACTTTGTGACACACTTTAAAAGTGTGTTTTTCAGGAAAGTGCACAGTTGGTTCATCAGGTCTTTATTGTGACCCTCGACCCAGTGCATCTCAATCACCACATCGCTCTCCTCTGGCATCACGTTCAGCAGACACTTGAACAGGAAGTGCGGGACTGCCCCAGGGCTCAGAGGCCGCTTACCCAGAGGTCCACTGGCTCCCGTTTCCTGTCCTGCTCCTGTGCAGCTAGACTCCATGTCCACGTCCTCATCCGTTACATGTTCTGCATCTTCTTTTTGCCTGTCTGTTTGTTCATTTGAAGAGCCCCCGCTGCCAATCTGCTCTGCTTGTGGCGGCTGACTGGCTTTCTTATCACCGTTACCCTCGGTGGAGGCGGGGGCTGCGGTGGGAGCACCTGAGGCCAGCTGATGTGCTCTGGGAAGTTCTCGCAACTGACGCGTCTGTTCCCGCCGTTTCTGTCGTCCGTGGATCCAAGTGTTCTCGACCGCCGTCAGAAGGAGACTCTGCTCCTGCTCCCCGCAGGGGACACGTTTGTGTAGAACCTGTTTTCAGGTAAACAGAGAGGTGATGAATGTCGCCTCACATCCTTTTACTCCTTAAAGTAGAATAGGATTGAAACAGAACAAAAACATGGTTCTGAGCCTGAAGCTTTTACCATTTCAAACCTTAAGTGATTGTTTTTTATCGTTAATGGGTATTTGCTAATTAAGTGAAAGCTCACCCTAAGGTCAGTGAGGGTCTTCTCCACCAGTGCAGTGATGCTGTTCACAGAGCTGTGAGCAGTGCAACCGATAGCTGCTGCCTTGGCCTGCAGCTCCTTCAGTCCTGCCTCCGTCAGCGTAAAAGACAGGGGTTTCCGCATCTTCTCCAGTTTACGCTTCTTATTGGGAGGAGACTGCAATAACAAAGGCAGAGGAGCGTGTGGCCACGAATGAAATTACAAGCAAAAACTCATAAATACAGGAGGTTAAGAATTTTTGGAACAGCAAATACTTTGTTGTTAGCATTTCCACACATTAAATGACATCTGATGACAAATGACTATATCATAACAGTAGATCATAAACACACCAGGCCATCAGACAGAAATGATTCATACATGTAAACAGACTACTAAAATGTACTACACATATTTAGCCACCATTTATGATGAGTAACAGGCTTTTTTTATTTTGTATATTATTCTATAACATAGAATCAACATAACTATTAAAACCACTATAAAAAAGGGGCAATCTGTGAGAAATAAAGACTAGTACATGATTTTTTATGGATAACACAATAATGTAGTTTCAATATAAGGTAGATGTCCACCATCCTCTCACCACACGAGGGCGCTCAAGCCACAGGAGCGCCACTGCTGATGTACTATTAATTCAACAGAATGTCTTATTTTATCTTCCCTGCAGTTTCACACCAGTGGCAGTGGAGGTCTTTACCCAGCCAACCCTGAACGCACCAGACACTCCCTGGCGATCATCTGCTACACATTCAACGCAGCGCTGGGCACTGCGGGCTGACTAAAGTGGGGAGATGGGCGGGTGGGGGGGTCGGTGGGCTGCAGCAGTGTACTGTGACAGAGCAGACAGCATGGCCGACTGACCTACAAACAGCAGAGGGAACAGGAAGAGTGACCTTCACGCTCCTGTACTGATCTGGAGTCAGGTGGCCTTTGCTACATTTTCAGTAACAAATGCTACTCACTCAGCTGCTGTTCTCTGTAAGATTCATGCTCTGTAAGTGCATGTTTAGATGAGATGGAGGTATTTAATTAATGGGCTGACACTCCCCAGTCTGGCTGCTTGTTAGAGCCTCTTTCATTTCCTATGTCTCTCCTCTCTTCCTCCATGCTCTGCAAGGCCTGGACCCCATTGTACAAGGAAAAGAAATCAATAAAATCCATCAAGACAAACCCGTCTGTTTGTACAGAGCATCCTTGACACAAATACACGGGCATATAAACACAACACACAGGCACAAAGTGTGCAGCTTTGCATCCACACCACACTGAATCACATCCTCTTCAGACTGTACTGCTCTTTCATTCCATTATTAATCCCACTCACCCACCCTCACGCCACTGCGTCTGTCCCCCACATAGAGACGGCAAATTCAGTCAAAAGCACAAGCCCAATTTCCTAAACCAGGGTAAAAGCACTGGACTCCAGCGAGAGCTTCTCTCTCAACATATAATGTCATTCAACATGTGTCTTGACCTCCTGAGTGCATGTACAGTACACACACACAAAGAAAATACACAACGGAGCAGCAAATGCTGGTGATGTTACCTTTAGGCAGATGGTGTAAATCATACTCTGGTTACACGTCTCCTTCCAGCCCCCATTCCCTTTTAGTCAAATCCCAAAACCCCTGCATGGACTCCCGAACATCCCCGCCCTGCCAGAGGCCTGCATGAGCAACCCTGCCCCTCAGGCTTCAGATAGAGCCTGGCAGTACTTTGTTTTGGGTTCTACTTCTTTTATTGTCTCCACTCTCTGCATCCTCCGCCTGTGTCTGTAGCTTCTACATTTATTTATCCAAACCCATCATCTGCAGCTTTTAGCTCCTGTTAATGAGAAGCCAGAATACATGTAACAACACAAGCCACATTATCATATTTGACAGAGACTGTGACAACCTGGAGGCCAGTGACTCATGTTTTTTTCAGGTTGGCCTGGTAATAAGAGGGTTAAGTGGGTCACAGTTGCATCTGTGTCACATGGTGTATCCTATATACAACATTATTTACCGCCTCACGTCCACGGAAATGCGCATGCAAGGTGAATTATCAATGTCACCCATGCAGAAACGTCTCTTACATTGCAACACACTGTAAACACGCGCTGCGGGGCTCTGCCTGGTGATGACGGCGAGCAGCACCCCAGCATGGCGAGGAACCTTAGCAGTTTACTTTAAGAGAGGAGGAGGAGGAGGGTCGCACAAGGAAATGTGGGCCAATCTTTCTGCTCGACCGCTTTTGTGCCGAAAAGACCAAAACAGCGACGAGCCCAAGCAAAATACAGCAGACAAGCTCGCACTCTGCCGCACCTGCAGCCTCCTCCCTCCGTCTTTTACTTGAGCTTCCAGTTCGTCACAACTGCAGGATCCGTTTTGCTACTGCCTTTCACTGGTTTGGCTGTTTTCATTGTGCCTGTTGTCTGCTTCCCTCCAAGTCCAACAAGCCTGGCAACTGTTGCCTGGCTACAGCCTGGTAAAAATCACAAACATCCTGAGAGCTACAAACAGAATTGGCCTGGAGGTAAAGAGGACCCAGGACAGAGGCAGGAGGATGGTGCATCCATGACATGGTTGTGGAAACCTCACCCAGAAAAACTGAAATGCCCAGTGCTAATGAGAATACGAACTTGGGGACTGACATACTGTTTCTGAGGGCTTGGCTGTATCACAATACAGCAGGCAGTGCCAGAATTAACTGAAATTACTAAATGGGCAGCAGAAGTGGATTTCTTCCGGCTCTGTGGAAAGAAGGGAAACATGCACAGACTTACTGGAACAATAACGTCATCGCAGAAGCTCCAGGCCAGCGCCCACCGCATGGTGCGTCCCTGACAGAACTCTGTGTGGGCCACTTTAGGAACCTGACAAAAGAGAAGATACAAAACAGGACGCCGATGACATCTGGCCTGTAATATTTGGCGATATAGTTTAACAAGGAATCGGGGGACTTTTCCTAGAGTGGATTCACATGTCTAAATCGTGTGTAAGATGCTAAAGTCAAAGTTCAGAGAAAGGTTTAGCCAGCGGGAAACTGAGAGAAATTTGAGTAATGGCTGATAACAGCATTAACATATTAACTAGGCCACGTTTCATTTTACACACACTCTAAAATGAGGCAACCCTCTTCTCCCTGGACATGAGCCAACGCTGCACTCAGTGGGATGAGCAGTGACAGCACCCTGAAACATCAGCAGGGCCTTGAGGCGTCGGGATGAGCAGATGAGGGAAACTGTACCGTTTGTCTCTCTCTCCTCTGTCTGGAGCCGGTGACTGGCACAGGCTCTGCTGCAGTCATGTGCTGCGCTATTAGCAGGGCTAATGACGCTAATGCACGTTAGCTACAGAGTGCCATGCAATTCGGTCATGCAGCGCTAACAGAAATCAGCTCATTCACGGCTCATTTGTGACGCTGCTTAGGTAGCACATCAGAAAGAGCTGATCGGCTATTGTTCTCCGGGCATCTGTTGCCTCCTAATAACGTCAATACACAGTCCCTGAAGACTTCAGCTTTTTAAGGAGGAGGCAAAGATGGTTTTAACAAGCTGTCATCAAACAGAACAGAGGCGTGTCCCTGCATGAACAAACCCAGATCAAAAAGCTGCGGTTGCTTTGCACGGTAGCTCTCGCTTATTACAGCAGATGCACTTGTACTTGTGTTTTTGTTGCGTTACTGGCTACTCACCCCTTGCTTCCTCAGCTCCTCTTTCAAAGGTGCCAGGCTGCATTTCTTCCCCAACATGCAGCTGTACCACCTGCAAGAAAAAAAAATCCATATTAAGCAGATGTGGTTTGTGACTTTGTTAGAGGCCGCCGGCCAGAGCGTGAAGCACTAGGCAGAGATCAAACAGAGTGAGGTGGGCTTCAGGGAGCAAAACAAAGACTGAGTGAAGCACTGGAAACGGAAAAAACACCTGGGTGTGTACGGTCCACAGAGGCGGAAAAGACGTTTTGAAGCCGTCCCATGGTACAGGCCTGATCAATAACCTCTGCTGAGCGTAAAGAGAGGCTCTGTGTTGATCAATACACACAGCCCAGCGGGTGAAGATGGGCCAACAGATAAAGATGCAACACCAAAGCCTGTCATGGTTTTTATATTTCATTTAGTACCTGGCCTTTATTAAAACTCTACAGGTCAAGCAATAAACATGAAGCTGTCAAGTACATAAATAGTTCATTTCATTCTTTCTGTGGAAGCGTTTGATCTAAACTGAATTTTACATTAAGACACTTATCATTCATCAGTTGTCTGCAAATATACAATCATGGCAAAAAGCTTTTACAAAGTTTGAAACCTAAAATATCAAGTATAGAGAAAACTACATCACGAACAAAAACAATCATGGTAATATTTTTCTGCCAACCTTATTATGGAAATCACCTTGAGACACAACTGAAGCTTTTTGGAAACAGCCAGTCACTAAATATTATCGATGCAGTTTCACCCAACCTGAGTCAATTCTAAAACCATTTTAACTCAATGCAGAGAAAGGACGCTGAATGTAATCGGGTTAAGGATGAGTAAGGATGCCCCTGGGGGAGCAGGGGTGAGCAACATGTCAGCTTCAGCTGACATAATGAATTATTGGACAGCCCTCATTTTCGCAGATGTTCCCCAGTTTTCCACTCAGGTGGTGGGGAATTAGGGTACATCCTCCTCCTCTGGCTTTTCCAAACAAGCCAAGTGTGCAGCTGCACGAGATCCACATTCAATCTGCTCTCTTGACATGTTTCTGAAGCAGAGGCACGTGATTACAATCTTATTACCAGAGACGGTAATTTTCATATCAATGGCATGATAAATGAGCAGCGCTACCTCGGGTTCAGGCTTGCGTTATACTGGGGACTGGGGTGGTTTAGCCAGTTTGACACTAATTACACTTCAGCAGAAAAAAAAGATGAAAGAGCAGGGCGGGTTGTGCGGCGCCTCAAAGGGCCCATCGATGAAGCTGGCAGCAAACCCACGGACACTTGGCGGCTCCCAGCATGCCTTTAAAAATGACAGCTGGCTCCGGTTGGTTTGACCCGAGCCCTAAATGTGTTAAATAAGAACGGGTTTGTTCTGACTCCTTCTCCTCACTACACGAGTGTGACAGAGCCACACAAGAGCAGACAGGTGTTAACAACAGTCCTACACATGGCTGCTCACCATCATCGCACGCACGCACGCACGCACGCACGCACGCGCGCGCTTGCACACACACACACACACACACACACACACACACACACACACACACACACACACACACACACACACACACACACACACACACACACACACACACACACACACACACACACACACACACACACACACACACACACACACACACACACACACACACACACACACACACACAGCAGGAGGCCAAGCAGGTGTGGCATGTCTAATCAGTTTTAATAGCATCGCTCTGCCGCTCCCTCTGCCCGTGTCTCACTCCGCTGCCTCGGTGACAGCCCTGGTTACAGAGGAGGGTAATGTGACGGCCGCTGGAGACGCCGCCACCCTCCCACCCAAACACAGCTGTTCCCAGTGGGCCCCCGGAAGCAGCGCAGGGTTAGAGTCTGCCAGAATCATTAAAGCAACTGTGGGTGACGGCTCCATCAATGTACAGCAGCCCATCTGCCCCATTTTACCTCTTGGAGCCCCCCCTTCGCCACTGCTCTCAGTGGCCACTTCAACCTCTTACAGTCTCCTCTAGAAATAAAAAAAAACGTGCCCCAGTACATCCATCTGCTAACTGACATATGGAGCCATACAGTTTTACAATCTCTGATTTCGATTGTGCACATCTACCGTGGTTTGGCTGTGACAAGGGTCAATTATTAACTCGTCTCTACCTCAAGCGCTTCTTGAGCTGCAGGCTGTCGTGAATGATTCGTTTGACGAACTCCAGTTCCCCGCCTTCTGCCATGATCTCCGTCACCCCTCCAGTGTTTACTGAACTAGGAGGAGGTCGCCGTGAGTTCCTGGAGTTCACCCCCTGGCGAGAGCAACAAGACAGTGACGGGATTACAGTAAATCCTATTAAAAGCTTGTTACTGCGTAAACAAATAGTGTTTCATGTTGGAGTACAGTCCTGCTTACTATCAATAAACCAAGTGGAGATGTTAAACAAGGAAACTCATTTTAATTCAAAAGATCCACATCTTAATGTCTTATATACAAATGTTGAAGAGAAACTTACCTTTGCTTCCAGCTGATTTGCAAAGAAAGGAGGGTTGCACATGCAAAAGTCATAGATGATCTCCGTCTCTTCTTTCAGAGCGTCCATCAGTAAAGTCTTCTGAGGGACCTTGACAACTGGAGAAAGCAGAAAACAGCAGCCATATGAAAACACAATGTGGGGGTTTGAGGCATGTTACTACTAATATTATTTATGATAGAGATTTCAGAAATGGCCTAAACCTCCTCGGTGAAAGCAAATGTCACTGACCACACTCACCTTTGATGAGGTCCGAGAGGTTGTTCTGCTCCACGTTCTTTGTGGCGTAGTCAAAACAGATGTCATCCACCTCTGTGGCAAGGAAATACCAGCCGTTCATGGTGGCTCCAAGCAAGGGGTAGATACAAGATGCTCCAGTGCCTGAGGAAACACACACACACACACAGAAGTTGACGGATGGATTAGTGTATAAGTGTGATGACGGCAGAGACCTGTCTGTGATATGGCACATTTCTAAAAGGATGATCCCAAACTCAGTGGCCGTAATGGACAATAAATGTCAGGCCCAGCAGCTATAATTCAATATTCTCATCTCACAAAGACTGAAGCTGCATAATTCAGTTTAAGCTCAGACAAAGGTGTCATCCGTTAGTAAAGAAAACATCCTGTGGTGATCCATCAGAGCTAAGACAGAACCTGCTCTCTGGTGACCTCGAACCTGCCGCTTACAGGTTTAGTGCCTTGACACGTGACACAAAACCCCACAGAGGACACACACACAGTCATACAAACTGTGACATATGAATGTGTGTCCGGCTGACTGCAGGTGCTTAAGATGAAGGTTCCTACTCCAGAAAAAACATAAACAGGATTTTCTACTTCCTCCAGTTTTTCTGTGGTCGGGGGGAGGGAGGCATCTGAAGCTGCCATTAAAGAAGCACTTCTTTAATGGCACCTTATGGAGCATAAGGTCCCTATGTCAGGAATATGATGATTATGATGGTGCAACAGTACCAATGTCGATGCCCCTGCGCGGCTGGTTCTGTCCGTCGATCAGGTCCTCCACCCAGTGAATGTAGTTGAGACGCAGTGGGACGGTGGGAATGAGGCGCTCTAGAGGAATCTCTATGGACAAACCAAAGTCTTCCTTCAGCAAAGTGCAGGTCAAGGCCCGCACCGCCTCTGGTTCCTTGAAATTCACACTGAAATGAACACACAGCTCTCTGTTAGTTATATGAAGTGTATTCACCATAAAATACATCATTACATAAAAAGTAAAACATCTAAAAACCTCCCACAATTACTTTCTGTATTAGCTGCTATTCTACTATTATAGAATGAATCTCGTCCAGGTTTTCCATGTTATAGAAGCTGCTGTTATCCCTGATCTCTCAGTTGTTGCTGGTAACAGGAATTAAGAAAGCTACAAAAATATGGCCAAGGCTTCATGGAACTGCAGAGTCCTTTGAGTGCAATCTCAATTAAAGTGATTTCACCAAACCGCTCTTAATACAGCACTTCATTAACCCCCTGCTCCTCCAGCCTGGTGCAGCTCCGCACTGATCCGCATTACTCTACATCACTCACACGCACGCACACGGGCAGCACGGGAACAAGCAGCCTCCACAGTAGCAGCAGCAGCTTCACAATCCCATGTTAATGACGATGAAATTCACATTTTCAACACCACCCGACTTCCCAGTTCTGAGCGGCACACGCGCTCGGCTCGCCCGTCGCCTCGACGTGTTTAATGATTTCAGCTGTCACACAAGCAGGCACGAGGAGCAGCAGACAAAACAAGTGGGCGAGATAGGTATAATTAAAGCATCGCTGGGCGCTTTTGCACCTTAGCAGATGCAATTAGACACGTCCTGGTGATGGGAGCGTCTGGCAACTCACACGTCTGGTTCAGGAATATTCCCGGGGAGAAAATGTACCAGAAACAGCATCTCGTTAACCCTTTTAATGTTTTGTTTTCCTCGAAAAAATTAGATTACACACACATTGCTCCCTCAATATTTAACTCCTCTACTACCAAACAAATACATGTACTTGTCACTGACCAAAACACAGAATGATTAAGTTCTCTGAAAGGTTAGCAGCAGCACCATAAACCTGATAATAGTAGTAGATATTAAAAATACCTCCCATAAAACAGACTCTCTCTATTATTTTATTGGAAATATTGGAGTATGTAACATATTATTTAGTCCAGATTATTTAAAATCTCTAAATGTAATCTTTGAATTTTGAATCCCACAATGTTTTTTGTGTTGGATGTTGGATGTTTGGAGAGGAAATGTTCAGTAGTTTTACAGCACATCAGCCATCGTAGGGCTGGACCACATCAGAGCCAGTGAGAGAGCAAAACCTCCCCCAGTATCACTGGCAAAAAAACCTACTCTCCTCCATCCAGGTGTAAGACATATAAAAATGAGAAGTGAGTTACTTGTCGAGTCCAACATCAATCTTACCAAGCGTCTCCTCACCTAATGAGCTTATTAGGTTAATGGCCCAATTTAATCAGCGGCTGCAGCATGTGACCTCTCTGAGGAGAAACCAACACCTGGCTCCTCCGAGGTTCTTCAACATATTTTCAAAAAAAGATTAGCAGAATTTCAAACACAAAAACTGAGCGGAGAGGAAGATTCAGGCTAATAAGTGAGTTCTGATTCATTAGCATCACAACCACACACTCCTAAAATGAAAGCCAGGCTCTCTCATGTGTCCAGTTCACAGATACTCTGCCCTGTTTCATTTCTCCTCAGAGGCATCATTAGATAACAATCAATATTCAGACAGAGAGGCTCGTTCAAGCCAGCCCTCTATTTTTAGCCCTTGATGAGTGTGTGTGGCTGTGTGTGTGAGTGTGTGCGCAGTGCAGAACCATCACTCCCATCAGCAGCACTGCTAACGCTACATCTCCATGGCAACCCAGCCTACAGACGAGGAGAGCACGCAAATCCGGCCACGCTGGAGCAATGGCTGATGCCAGACGCAGCGTGAGAGTGCCCGTGCTTTACGTCTCTGCTGCCACATAGATGCTGGACTGCGTGCTTACGGCGGTAACGTGGCCGACGGGATACAGAATGGGACAAACATCGGTGAGCAAGTTGCGATCAGACCAGATACAGTGTACTGTTATGGTATCACAAGGAGCATAGAAAAAAACAGCAATCATCATCAGTCTAAGTCACTAACTGTATCAGGTAGAACAGCTGGACATGGGAGGAGGAGCAGACAGATGTGCACAGGGAGAGTCAGGGAGGGAGGAAGAAAGAGTGAAGTGCTGACAAGTGTCCTTCATTTCCATTGATGAAGAGAAAGCCATCGTTAAACAAGAGAGGAGTTTACTGCTGAGACAAACAACTTGCTCTGACCTCCACGCTGTATGATCAGTATGAAAGTCAACACAGTAACACACACACACACACACACACACACACACACACACACACACACACACACACACACACACACACACACACACACACACACACACACACACACACACACACACACACACACACACACACACACACACACACACACACACACAGTTTTAGTCCACAGAGGGGTGAGTTTCAAGGTACTTATATTTATGAAGCTATTTTTGTGCTGAGTAGCAGCTACGTCAGACATGAGGTGTTCCTCTGAGGTTTAATATTTAACAGGACCACAATAAAGAAAACTGAGCTAAACTTATTTTTCTAAGTATTTTTTTTTTTTAATTATAAGAGACAGCAGCTGTTTCTTATTGGATGTAAGAGATGTGATGGATGTTTTCACATGAGTGTTTATAATGCAAAACCCATTTTGATGTGGTTGTACCTGCAACCAGAGCACAACTATGTGGGCAAAATGTGTGAAAGTCCCTCATGGCAGCGAGCTTCCCGTTACTCTATTCTATTTATCTATTAATAAAAAAGGACTAGTATGATAATGGTTCTACTGTGGTTCCCAGGTTTACATTTATCAGTTTAAAAGTTATACTTATTCATTATTTTCCATTTTTTAAGGAACATGTTAAATAATACATCTCTGAACAGAACTAGTGTCGAAGTTGAACATTTCATTAATTACAGGGGTGACATTCTCCACAGATGTTTAACTCCCAGCCCATAGAATTATGACTACCAAATTAAATGTCACCCAGGTTGTTGAATTTTTAATATCTCTTTTGTCTCTGCAACACAGCCTCTATCAGACTGATCTGAGCCCCTCATCCACTCCTAAAACTGAAACAGACCAACACTCAACCTCTTCAATTCCCTTCCAATCTAATCTGCCACGTCTTTTCCTGCTGCCTCTGGTCTAAGCTGAACTCGATGCCCACCCTTATCGGTCGTCACCACCGACGATCCCAAAATGAGGGGAGACGTATCTCCCATGAGGATTTACAGAGTGTCTCCCCAAGATTACTCTCCTCCCCCTAACTCGCTGCTTAAATACTTAAAAAGCCAGAAGATGAATTCAGTGGGAAATACAAAACCCCACTAATCCCTCCACTGATGGAATGACAGGCTGACGGGGAGGACTAGCCAAATTTTTGCACAGAGCAAACCAGAGCTGGTACCACAAGCAGAGTGTGATGCAGATCCTGAGCATCCGTTCATGTTGTGGGCAAAAACAGTGAAATAGCCACTGACTCCAACCTTCAGGTGCTGAGCAGAAAACAGCTCAGAGGACTCTATTATTTTTAATACTGGCCACATTAAAAAGGGTCACTAATTATCAATAGGAACTTAACTGGACAGACAAGGAAAAAGGTTTATTTCGAATTCACCAATTGTTCATCTGGTGAAAGCAACAAAGACATAAACCATGTTTATCAAAATACAGTGAGTCTGTTGCCACTGCTCTATCCTTGCATTTCTTTTTTGACTCCAACATGCTGACATCTGCAACCTCAATGCGATGGGAGCAGCAAACCTGAGGGATGTTTACTTATTCATTCACAGCCCATCGCTGATGTTGCCGTACTGGAAGGGAGAGTCAAAGAGACTAAAAACGTCAACATCTCTGCATTTGTCTGTTCAATAAGTCTGGGTCGCTGAATGCATTAACTACAGCTTGGTTTGGGTTTAAAGCACATTTCTGCATACTCAGGAAGCTAGAACCTGTACATTAACTCAGGTATTACTACTACTACTACTACTACTAAAGTTAAGGCTTACAGAGCAAATAATATTGCTCTTTGATAAAAAGGCCTAAATATTGAATGAATTAATTATATATGTGGTCCAGTAATTGTCAGGCCCTGAACCACAACTATTTGCTGCTTGTCTAATTGTCTGATTGTGGTTTCCACGTTCGGTGTCTAGCCCAAACACTCCCGGCCTATTGTTCGTCGTCTGTCTGTCAGGGAGCCACAGACGGACACACACACACACACTGCACACTGATAATTAACACCTGTCATAGACGGGCATCACGTCAGGGTTTTACATCGCGCCCACACGCGCACATGCTCGGCCTGCTGAGCTATGATTGACTGGCCACCTCGGCGCCACAAAGGATGGGCCCACATCAATATGTTCACAGTCACAGATGTTCAGACGCTACGGTGACACGACGTTCGCATTCATCTGCATAACACAGGCAATAACAAGTGATTTCCTCCCTGAGCAGACGCTGTACCTGTTCCATACAACACTAAGAAAGGAGGAGGAGAGCGTCTCAGTGGTGGCAGACGCCCGGCAAACTGCAAACACGAGTCCAACAATAACTGTCAGCTCTTACATTCATCATGAGGGTCCTTTGTTGAGAAGGACTCAATGAACTGTCTCACTTAATACGACTGTGGGCCTGCTACTAAGGGTTATTCTCAGTATGTAATAAGGAACATATTGTTCTCTCACCAATACTTAATTAAATGTTTTTTGGAGCGAACTGCATATGCAGCAGTTAAAGCTCAGGTGTAAGTACCGGTAATGACATTAGCAGTGACACTTTTCCAGTCAAGTGTGACCTGAAAGTTTACTGGCATCCAACTGGAAAATTAGCTCCACCAGCTGTTTATCACAAAAACTACTTATGTTGAAAAACAGGGGTGGATGGACATGAACAATAATTCTAACGTCTGTGTATTGGCTACACTTAGATGGAAGTAATCGCTTTTTGTTTTAAATAAAATCATACCAAAGAACTCATTTATATCATAAATACTGCTCCTGATTTAAAAATGAATGCAGATCCATTTTCTTTTAATCTACTAGTTGTTTATACTGTATTTAAATATTCTCCTCTAGCCCATCTCCAGACACTCTGGTACTTGTTTTGCTTTAAAATAAATATTTCATCACACCAACATCTGCCTAGATTTAAGGACAAAACTACGCGAGATGGCTTACTCACCAACATTCACTGCAAACAACACAGCTTCCGGTGACACATCTGCTCAAATAGAATGACTGAGCCCTGTTCAAGTTCATGTTTCCTTTGCACAACAGCAGGAATCAGGGGCTCACACTGTTTGACGTCTAATCCCAACAGAAATATTCCTCCTTTGTTTGTCTGTCTGGACTTATATGCACTTATAAATTCTCAGCAGCATCTCACTGAGCACAGCAGTGTGCACACACAAGCAGATTAGCATTCATATCATTTGAGTTGTGTCTGAGGGAGAAGCACAGCAGGCTCACACACCGTTTTTGACCATCACACTAACCTACTTTTAAAGCTGTGAGCTTGATTTAAGCTGTCATTTTTACATACTTTGTGGGGACAGAGATGAGCTACTAGACCAGAGGTTGAAGTGAAAAGAAAAACAAAATGTACAAGTCCATTAATCATTTGTCCAGTGTTGTTTTTCCTGTTGTTGCCAGAAGCTGAATGAGCAGTATGGAGAGGAGTCAGCAGGGAAATGAGCCAGGCTGAGATGGATCCTCAGGGCTTGACTCAGTTAGCCTGGCATATCTGTGAAACACAGTTTGTGTAACACTGCTTCAAAAAGTGCAGTATGTGGTCAAAAGAGTGAGGACAACAAACTATTATACTCTTGTTATTCTAATGGAATACCAGCAACTTGGATATTAAGCAACCAATGATGTAGAAAAACAAACGCACAGTGGAAGAGTTTTGGGAACAACCCCAAAACTAAACAGGATGAACATTTTTGATTAATTGAAAGTGATAATTAGAGGTTTCGGTCATTATAAGTCCACACCCAATTGTGCATAAGGAAAACATACAAAAACCTAGATGTAACAAGGCCACATTGCCCTTATTGTGTAATTTTGAGACACATACGGTACTCTAGTAATCTTGAAGCGAGCATGTGTTTACGTGCTCAGGTGACAATCCAGCCAATGCAGCATAATATAGTATGCTGCTAGATGTTCAGCTGTGATGTGCTGCTCAAACTAGGGATTCTTTGGCCAACTGGCTAATCAGACGAGATAAAGAACCTGCAACTTAAAATTCTGAAACACAGACAGTGTCTAGTACATACACGGGTCGTCCTGCGAGGCTGGTGTGGACGTGCTGCTGGAAGTCTGGATATTTGGAAGCCAAGTAGGCGAAGTCCGGAGGTTTGTCTTTGTAACGGTTCCGAGGGTGCATGGACTTGTTTAAAGCCATATCCAAAGCGCTAAAATAAACAATACATTGACGTGAGTTTGCGGGTGAGTTTGCAGGCAAATCAAATACAAAAAGACCAGATAAACTATGTTATAACAAACCAACAGAGCTAAAATACTTGTTGTAAAGTGACTTGCTGGAGAATGTAAACATTTCCTTTCAACACGGTTATCTAGCTAATTAGTTTAAGACAGTAGGCTATAAACTGCACTTTATAATGAAGAAAGGAACACACCTTTCTCTCCACTTCTCAAACTGAAGTGAAGAGATTCACTAGGCTAACTAGTTTGGAGCCGTAAGCTAACTCCAGAAGCTAAGGCAAACATTCTGCATACCGCCACAGTAGCTTTGTCTCGTGCTGATTAAAGTATTTATTTTCTGAATGGTTGCATGTTTAAAGAATTAATACACGTGCAGAGACTACACATACCGCCGCAACTCACGTTGTCCGAACGTTTTTCACTTTCTGCTACTCTCTTCCGGGTTACATTGAACGTAGCCTCTGAGCGGGTGCGCGATGACGTCACACCCAATCCAATAATGCCGGTTTTTACGACGTTGCAAACACAAATGAAGAATTGTTTTATAAAATAGAACTGATGTTTCAAAGACGTTCTTTTTCTGCATTTGTATCGCATATAATGAATTAAATTTTTAAGTTATATTTATACAAAAGTTAAATAAAGGTTTATTTTGACTGTAAGGATGAAAATATCTGAAATCTGCCACTGTTCTTTAACTCACAAATGTACAATTTCTTTTTTAATTTACTGTAGGTCATGTTTGTGCATCAAGGCAACTGTTGATACACTCCAAACAAATAAACAGGACAACATAGATGCTGACTTTACTTCTTTTATTATATTGCAAACAATAATGACATCCAGGTATATTGTTAACAGTTGCTGAGTGAAGAGTGAAGACCATAGTGGCGAAAACATCATGAGCTCTCCTGTGGGAGCTTGTTGTGCAGTCTGAAGCCCTCAGATGTGGTTCACAGGCAGGTTACAGAGGACATGTGGATCTAAGGCTGGAGGAAACAACCCACAGACGGTCAAAGTCTGTCTGTCAGTCCCTTCACACACCAGACCAGAGCAGCACAGGGATTGCTTTGGACCTGTTAATGGCAAAAGGGATTTTTTTTTCTTGAATACAACATCACCAGCTGTGTTGTAGCATTTTATTACAAAAGAAAACAGAACACACATCGTCCTGACCTTGGTTTAACCGCCTTCCTTGAGTACAACCAAGGAAGGCAAGTTTTTCATTTACATTTTATGGTCTGGCATGTCATAGCGTGAACCTGAGGAGACAGCATCCTTCTCAAAACGATGGTCACACAGTGTTAGACCATCAAGGAGGCCATTTTTGTTTCAAGATAAACCAGATTGTACTGACGTTATCCTCCATTTTTGGCTTTAGCTAAGACATTTAACAAATTGGCATCTTCATTAGCCATGCCAAATTGTATTACAAAATTAGCCGATTCCTCAACCCAAGTCTTAGGACAGAGAAAACAGAAAAAAAGACCTTTGTAGGGGGGAACACGCCAAAAAGAGACACCAATATAATATTCCCTGAAAAGAGAGCTTCTCCTTTGGGAGATCTTAGTCTGCCACAATCCCATTGAATTACAGAAAAAGCAGGATGTGAACCTGCCCCGAATAGCATCACACACACACAACATCAGCCATTCTACAACCAGGGAACAGAGCTGTCTGAACCAAGGAGACAGTCATGTGACAGGAACAGTTCATTTTTCTTCTAGTTAGACATTTGGGAAATATTTTTCACTTTCTTGCCATCAACTAGATGATATTATTGTTATACCTATTTTTTATTGTATAATTATGTGTAGCTGGATGCAGCAGTCAAGGAGAGCTGTTGCTAGACAACAGGGAAAACACCAGTAATAACAGCTAGTGTGACATAGGCCAACACATTATTCACCATCTGAGTTGTTTTACTTGGATTCCACTATTTCAGTTCAAGCGCTTTGCATCTTTAAAATGTGTATCATCAAATACAGTAATAATAATAATAATAATAATAGGGGAGTGGTATAAACATTAAAATTCAACTCTGAGCAAGAAAGCAAATAATCCTTATTTCCCACAATGTCAAACAGCTTCAGATGTGCAAAGAGTTTCTCTCATTCCTATTTGATACCAATTAATGAGTCCCTTGCAAAAAGAGCCCAGTGACTTATTGTTCTGACAGCTCTGCATCTGGTGCAGGCTTACATGCAGCAGTGCTACATCAACAGGTCACAGATAGGCTCACAGATGCCACTAGCAGGAGCTTGAGCAGCAGATCACCACATCCAGTACACACAGGAAGAGAAACTCGGCAAAGAAGCTAGGATAAGATGAGTTAAGCAGTGTAATTCTTTATTAGCCAAGAACTGCATTGGAATGAAAAGGCTAATCAGAACGTAAGGTTATGCATTTAGTAACATCATTAAAGTTCAACGTTTTCTTTAATCATCATTAAAATGACCAAAGACTCCGTGAAAACAGGGATGTGCAAGATTAACGAATCACCTTGCCTGCTTCAGTTAGAGGCAAGGTGTTTCTTTTATTTGTCCTCCAAGGAGAGTGGAATGGCTGTTTCTGCAGTGTGGGCTGGTTTACAGTTATTTTCCAGTCTTTACAAAAATCTTCCTGTTTAGCAGTTACAGCCCCACAAGGATCAAAAGCTGAACATTTGGGAAAAGCCACTCAGAAGATGTTTGCATGCGTGAGGTGGTCTGTGAGGTTCGTAGACATGGTTCTTACGCAGGCATTAGCTCTCCCTTCCACAGCTTATCCAGGAGACGCACTGCCTCTTTCACAGGACAGTTCATAATGATGACCAACCCTTTGCAATACACCCTCTACAGACCAAACAGCATCTTTAATCACTTTACATGTCTGCTGCTAGCATTTCCTCATTAGTACTATATTCCCATCCAGTTCTGACTTTAGCGTGCTAATACAAAACTGCCAAATCTTCTACTAACAAGCTAAATTTACATTATTTTCACAGAAAAGTTCTTTTATTACGCAGAACATATATTTCACCCCTCAGAAAGTAGCGATCTTTGCACATCCCAGACAGGAAACCCAGAAGGGCCCACTTTGACTCCTTGTCATGCCTTTGTTTTCTGTTTGACACACTTATTTTACACAAGGCTTGTGTTTGTAGCCTTCAGAGGCACCATGGGACAACTGAGCAACTTCTGACTTGTGGTCAGGGGACTACAAGTAGACAGAGGGATCAGTTTGACATATGTCTGACATGCAAGGTCACAGGAAATTGACTTGTAAAGTGAGACTGACCCAAGGTCTTTATCAAGAGCTAGAGATTAAGCATGTAATCCCTAAACTCTGCTCAGGTACTGCTGCAACCCAGGGCGTTCACACACACTGTAAAAGCCAAACAAACTTGTTTGATTCATCATGTTCCTTCTGAAAAGTAAAATTTCACCATTTCATACTTTGCTGCAGATTTAATAAATGGGATAATTTATCTAAAGCCTAGCAGTGGTTCATGTGCCACCATGACAAGAGTACAAAGCTGTTTTAAAGCCCCTGGGGTCCAAGGACAACAGTTTGAAACATTCGTATATACAGCCATTAAAATATTACCTAGATCCACATGAAGAGAAACGGTATGCACACTTGAAGTGATGTTATAAAGCTACAGATTATTTCAATAACAAAGCCCCACAGACAATCGTATCCCATCTCATATGCTTTTCCTGCCTTATCTCTTGAAAATTTCACCAAGCTAGGCACCAACAGACTACGACAGTGAAGGAGAGAAATAACAGAAAAAAAATCCTAAATAAAAAAATAGACAAAAATAAATCTTACACATAAAGACACTGTCATTTCTTAAATTATCGGTTTTTAGTGCCCTACATTTTACACCCAGTCAAAAACATTTGCCTTCAGTTGGTCGATAAGGCTGCGTGACGGCCAGCCCTGTGTTAAACCTATGGTACTTCTAGACAACGTTATGTAAATTTACAGTATACAATTTTGGATTACCATGCAAGAATACTTTTTTGTGTAACATTTAATAGCTCGATCTACATCCAGGAATAATTTACACAGAATGACAAAAGTTATTGGACCAGAGAGCGCAACAGTTGTAAGTGCAGCCATAGGAGATGAAGATGGGGGGCTTAGGTTAGATTAGAGGGGTGGAGGGGAGAGGTGAGATGAAAAAGGAGGTTAGGTGGCAGAAGGGAAGGTGGGATCCAGAAGAGCGCCTGGATAATTAGGTGTTGGTTCTGTTCTCCTAGGTCCAGATCAGCGGCACTCCCACACTTTTAATGTTTGATCTACGCTCCCAGTGACCACATAGGGAGCAGCCTTGTGGAAATCTGTAAAGAGGACAAATATCACATTTTTTATAGAGTATTACAGACAATTAAAGACAAGGTCTAGGTAATCAATTCACAAATATCTTAGCATTTATCATGTTTGTGGCTACCATCTACATTGGTGAGTCTTGATTGGGAAACCTCCCTCTCTATACTTGCATCATAGGGATTTCAAAGATTCACTGGCTAAGAACCAAGAATAAAATGTGCTCATCTCTCCTATCATTGTGAAGAGTTTATAGAACTGTAGCATACATAAAAACAATGACAATATTTTTTTTAAATTCGGGGAAAAGAACATTTTTTCTGTAACAACAAAAAGGTGCTTTGTGTTTTCCACCAATCTAGACTCTTTCTTCAATAGCTTACAGCGATATCCTGTTTGGATGAAGCAGGATTTAAAGACTGGGTTTCGAATGGCTTTTTCCGAGAAAGAATAGTTGGCAGAAGAGCTCCTCAAGAGAGTTCTAGAGCCTTGATCTGCCAAAAGCTACAGATACAAGAAAGGGAGAGGTGGAAAGGGGCTGGAGCACTCGCCTAACTCCTAAACCCCAGCTGCCAGCAACCCTGAGGATATTCAGCACACTGCCAGGGGAGATGCTTATTTACAATTACTCAACCGTTCTCTAAAGCAGATATCTGTGGGTCTGGCATCACTATCCCATGAGGGTAATACAAAGAGGATTCCGGATCTAAAGGTTTTAGAACTGCTTACCCAGAGAGGTAACAAAGTGTTCATGGGCACCAAGGGTTTTCATGCAGCGCTTGTTCTTGTAGTCCCAGATCCTTAAGGTCTTGTCATCTGCACAGGACACAATAAACTTGCCTCCAGGGTGGAAGAGGATCCCACGCACCCAGTTGTCATGGCCGACCTATGAACGGGCAGAAAATGTTGGTGCTGACACCCATTCAAACCTCGGGTCCAAAAACGTTAATTGCTATAACTGAGTATAAAGAAGTGTAAATAAAAGGTCATTATTCTGCAATGGTCCTCACCAGTGTCATAAGGCACATGCCAATGCTAACATCCCACATCTTGATGGTTTTGTCTCTGGAGCCAGACAGCAGGAAAGGACCTGGCTTACCGCTTTTCTTGGTCTGTCAGCCACAAATGCAAATCATAAACATCAATACAGCAAATAATATAGACTGAGCCTAATTTAAAAATACTACATTCCCATCTGTGAGGATGACAATTACCTAAAACAAAATTAACTTGGGATTTTACAAAAATGTTTATAATTGGCTAAAGAATCCATACCCAAAGAGTAGTAATGGTGATGTTACAGTAACAAAGATGTTAACCAGCTATTCTTTATTGAGCCAACAGTTATTATCTGCCTAATAGTTCAAACTGCATCAGGGTCATTATTTGACTGTCAAGTAAGATGAAATCAATCACTGAACCAGAGCTTTACAAAGATCAGCGGTAAGTAAAGGTTGTTGTCAGGCACTGGCAGCCTGTTTTAAGACTCTAGAGCACATGTCAATCACAATCAATAATTTTCCTCTGATGTCAGGTCTATTAGTTCATTTACCTTAGTCACTTTAGTTATGAAAAGCACAATAAAATCTCTGCCATTAACGCAGTGTTTTTTTTAAATTGCACATTAGACTGGGACAAACTGCTTTGAGGGAACATTTTGTTTCAATCTGACAAGACTGCAAATTGGACACACTTGAGATCACAAGGCATGAGGAGGGTGTTTGGGCTCCAGGTCAAACAGATAGTGTGCCTTTTCATGCACAGTCGGTATTAGCTGGTCTGTTCACATGGTTGTCAGTCTGAGCAGGGACTTTCGAGACCCCCTGATATGATATGCAATTAAGAGGCTCTTTCACTTTATTATATTGGGGCCCAATTTAAGCACCGGGACTTAAATCAAACTGGGATAAAAGTGTTGTTACTTATTTAACTTTTAAACCAAGGTAAATAACCATAAATACAGATCACTGTAAAAATAAAATAAACACTTTACCTCTGAGCCTGTGGCATCAAGGATTGTGGGGTGTGCGCTCTCTGGTGCCCAGGAGATGCACTCCACTACATGTTCATGTTCCCTCAGCTCAGCCTTGCACTCTTTGGAGGCCACAACCCATACACGAACTGTCTGGTCATTGGAGCAGCTGGCAATCAGTGTGCCATCTTGGTTTGGTCGCACCATACGAACCCATTCCCTGTGGCCTGTGAAGGTCTTTACACAGTAGCTAGTAGACAAAAAAGCAGTAGAGTTAGAGTTGCCAGACGAAATGCAGGGTTATAATCACAATATATCTATTACAAAAATATTTTTAAATCGTTTATGGTTGCTTTTCGATTGTTCGTACCCAGTTGCCACCTCCCACATTTTTATGGTTTTGTCCCTTGAGGCAGACACAATGTGATCTCCGTTTGGCATGATGGCTACAGATGAAACATTGTGGTCATGTCCTAAAAACAGCAAAAGGAAATCCAACAACAAAAAGTCAGAGGCAGAAACCATAATAAAGCCTTTTAACGGAACCTTATGCAACAAACAAATCTTGCGCAAAATATGTTGCTATTTATATAATGCCAACAGAGGATCCGGAGGAACAGAATACACCAACAATTAGGATTTTTTTCAACATCGTTGGTCATAAACAATTGGGGGGAAAAAAAAAGGTGGGCTTGGTCATAATTAGCCAATTAAATGACAAGTGAAGCAGCCAATTTTCAGGGGCTTACTTTGTTCCGCAGAGGATAAGAGACCTAATTACATAGATGCTGGGCCATATTTAAGCTGCTAAAGAGATGAAGACAACAGTAAGTATACTCGAAAAGGCCAGCTCAACAGTGGGTGTGTGTGCGTCTGCACATACAGGGTGGCAGCGACGCAGAAAAGTGCTATCCAGTGCTAAAGAGGATAATTAACCTGCTGTCCAAATCTGCACTAATCTACTTCACCAGTTGGACTCGTGTGGAAAAGATGGAGTGGATAAATAGGGGAAGAGTGGATGGATGGTGTAAAAAAGGAGAGGGAAAATGGTGCAGAACAAATAAAGACAGTGGGCTCATGTTAATAGCGCAGTGATAACTGTGATCTCTGCATTGAAACATTTTTCTGTATAACAAATCGGTTTAAGGAAGTGCGCCAGCAGCTTGTAAAAAAATCCAGTATCTACAACTCCAACCTAAATTTAAAAATGCCAAAGCTATTTGTGTCTCCGAGGCACTGTTAATTCAGCGATATTTAGTCACATCTGCTCCACAGTCAGACATTAATGGGCAGTTCTAGTACAGCCATGAAAAGATGGACTACACGTGAAATGCTGAGAGGTTATATTTTTTTGCCTGCTGCTGACAGATTGGTGGGGGGTCTTCTTATATCTAACAAGGGAAATAAATGGATGTCAAAATCAGTAGAGCCTGGGGGCACATGTAAGCTGTGGTGCCATAATTTCCTTGGCAATTAGGAAGTAAAAGAGGGACTCTATGGCTACGACATGCTTCAGTGATGACAAGACCTACTGCACAAGAGATTTATAGACAAGAGAAAAGAAGCCATTCAGACCAGTTGGATGAGTCTATATTATCACATTTAAAAACATTTGGATCAGACAGGCTGTAGGAGTAAATTGGGGGGTGGGGGGTAGACTGTATTTCTCTCAGCTGGTTGTGACTCTGGTTGTGCTGTGGACCTCGTCAGCAGCAAATATGAGAACAAACAGCATCTGTAACACCTGAGCCTTGTGTATGGACATTCACACTTACACAGCAGTGACGCATGAACCATAAGAGTAAATGGGAGCAGCTGTATTCCCCCAAAAGAGTGATAATACAAATACAGTTAATACCACCATGCATATTTTGTACAGAAATAAAAAGTTTGATCTTCTTACCATGCATGGTCCTGATGCACTCAAAACCCTGGAAATCCCACAGCTTGATAGTCATGTCTGCAGAGCAGGACGCAAGCAGTTTGCCAGTCTGGTCAAATGAGATGTCCTGCACTGAATCTGTGTGGCCTTTCAGTGTGCGTTCAAAATCTCCTGTCTCATAGTCCCACACCTGATAAACAAAAGCATAAAATTAGGGAAACTAGGACAACTTGCATATGAATGTGACCCCCAGTTTCAGAAACCAAAACACCCTGAAAAAGTCACATTTCAGTCCCACATGCTGAAAATCAAGACCTTGTGAAGGACTTTAGTGTGTTTGAATTACAGTCGATGGTATATTACAGTTACTAATTGCAAAAGAAAATTGCATGATGCAGGATGCTACGGTTATATCAAGGCCAGAAAGAAGCAAAGACAGTTATTCGTGACAGTGCCAGTTGAAGTAAAGACAGAATATGTTGTGAGCAGCCTGAGAAAGCTGTTGCGTCTTTGGCTTTCAAGTAGACAGAAGGTTTGACACAAAGGGCTAAATCCTCCTTGGTTCCTCTCTTGGGGTGAGGGATTTTGGGCAAAGGATGACAAGAGACCCCCACCCCTAGTCTGTCTGCCTACCAAGAAAGGAAGCTACAGACAGTGCAGATGGCCACAAGGTCTGAAATGAACAGTGTTGATCCCAAAGAAGATCAAGACAGCTAATGTGTTTACAGAATTTATCAATATTCTGTAGCAGAAGCTTAATTGCACTGTATTTATTAACTACATGCCACAAAAACAATATTTAATTAATATTTAATAGGATGAGAGGTTTGGTCTATGGGAAATAAATAAAAAGCTGCATTACGGAATTAAAAAAATATATTTTCTGTGTAAAAATGACATTGGCTTAAAACAGAAAGCCAAGGAACACCTCAGTGTCTAGAGCACAAGATCCACATGCTTAGTTAAAAATTTAACAGAGCTGTTCAGGAGGATGAAATTAGGACACTAGGGGAGACGAGCCAGGAAAGAAGGACGGAATTTTAGATTTGACTCCTCCTGGGTGATAGAGGGCTCGGATGGTGGGTAGTCATGGTGTGGCTGCTGATTCTTTAAGTGGAAGATAAATGAGGCATAAGAGAGGGTGGGGTTGCAGAGAGAGGACGGGTGGAAGGGGTGGAATTAGAAAAACGAAGATGCCAAAACAGTAGGAGGGATCCCTGCTGTGTGGGTGTAGCTGAGGAAATGTACATGTGTCTCGTAAATAAAATATACAGAACAAATAGCTCAACTGAGTATTGGCATTGTGCAATGAAGTGAGGGAGGGAGACACGGCTGCAAAAATACACCAGAAAAAAGGGAGGGGTTAATATAAGAATCTAAGGATGCATAAGATTACAGCGAAAGACTGTAATCTAGTACTGTCTGAGAGATGACTGTACAGCAGTGTGCTTGCTTTACAACAAAGAACTGCATCCTAATATTGCTGCAGGCCCTCAGTTGTGCTCAGTAAATTAGCTGAACGCCATATAACGCTTGGAAAAAAACATTTTAGATGCAATAAATAGATGAAATAACTTCCACATGCTCATTTCAAAGCAAACCCTGCAGCAAATTTGACATTAAATGACAGTTTTCACAATCCAGCAGCGCTGACCTTTATTGTTGCATCTTCAGAAGCTGAGACCATGACACTGAAGACTGGGTGGAAGATGACGCGGGTGACTGGACTGCGGTGACCACTCAGCGCGTACCTTTCTGGTGGACGCGGGATCCACTCTTTGGGGTCACGCTTCTGACTGACAGGCCCACCCAGGGTAATCTCCTCTTTAGCTTCATTCAGTTTAGATTCAAGCTCCATCACCTGCCCAGAGTGCAAATACGTAAAGCATCGTAACACTGACTAATGCATAGGCTTTTATTTTTGATGGATACTATGTTGAAAAATAAATCGATATTGGGTCGATGTTTTCCCTGGCAAATTTCCTCTCAGTGTTATGGTGGATTCAGCATTAATGTCACGAACCATTCACAAGACTACAATCCCAACAAGTATCCTTTGATGAGGAAAAGCCTACAAACCTTCTTTTGTAATCTGATGACTGAGGTCCATTTCTTTTCCAAAAGGCCAGCGTACTTCTTATCCAAATCATCATTCTGTGGAGAAAAGAAAAGGGGGGCATGCTGAGTCTTTGGCTATAGTAAAAAAAGAACAAGGAATTATTTACACACCCCTCACAGGGCCAATACCGACTGCTAGACACAGACAACCTACTGTACAGTGCACGCGCACACACACACCTAATCCTCCTCACACAAGCTAATCTGCGGCAGACAAGAAAGGCTTAGGCAGTTCACAGCCACACACCTGGTACTGGAGGGCTGGAAGTTAACTTGTGGCAGTCTTGGCACACAGAAGCCTGATCCACCTCAAGGCTAATACCACAAACTGGACAGTACCGTTTACATAACTATGTTTCTTATTGCTGAGAAAGAAAATAAACTGTGTGGTGGCGCATCCTCCTCATTGCCACAAACTATTCTCTTTTAAATTCAAGCTACAGCTGCCATCATGAATCTATTAAATAACTATTTTGTTTATCATGTAATTATGATAAGCAAGAAAAACAAACATTAGATCAACATCTATCATATAAAAGAAATGTATAACAATAAACCATTAATTGATTACTTATGTTAAAATTTCTCCATCTTAATTATCTAAAAGTTGGTTTTATTTAGGAAGGTCTAGAGGCTAGTATGTGCCAATACTATAATAAAACGACTTAACATTATGAAGTACTCTGTTAAATATTACATTTAAATTCAAAAAAACACCAAATAAAAGCATTCTGGGTGGCATTGTGTGTACAGTATATAAATGCCTTCAGGCTGTTATTAGCTATCAAAGCATTAAAAACCCATACTGACAGACAGTTGAGTGTCAGTGAGGGAGAAAATTAGCACTGTGCTCCAATTTCACAGCTAGCTCCTCTACTTCATCTAGAAACAAAGCACAAACCCTAGAGGTGTGGAGGGCTGCAGGCAACACGGATTCCTATTTTTAGCACTTCTCAGTAACAAGAGGCGATCTCCCATCTTAACATTAAGTGTATAAAAAGACAAAGACATGAACTGCTGGGACAGCGAAGAGAAAAGAAGGAGAAAGCGAATGGAGAGCGAGTGAGCAGGGGACCCAGTTTGGACAAGTCTGCCATCGTCTAATCTGCCATCTGCCTAGACACCCATTACAGAAACACACACGTTAAACAACAAGTGCCAGACTTCACTGCAGCATGCCAATCTGTTGGCATTAGACGATATACATCTCCATATGTGTGCATGTGGGCATGCACTTTCCTACAGAGACAAATAATATAATATTGATTATACAAAAAGCTTATTACACCCTGATACAGCCACAGAGAGGAACATTTAATTCACTCACCAAAATCTACAGCCATAAAAATAGCCAATTAGTAATAATAATTTATGGTGCTACACAAACAAACCACCCTGAATTTTTTGGGCAGTGCATTACTGTAAGGGTGCACTAAAAGCCAACAGGGTGTACCTATCCCTCCATGCCATTCATCTATTATTCAGCCTGCTTCTGCCAGGCTGACACAGAGAGAATGTCTGGAAGGAGCAAATAAAGAGAGGAGAGGGGGTGGGGTGTCACGTGAATGCCACACGAAAGAAAAAGGTGTTACAGAGGGAAAAACTGAAAAGCATAGAGTCCAAGAGTAAAAGACATTGAGATGAAGCACTAATAAAATGACAGGCTGGAGTTAACAGGATACCAAGGAGCACAGCACTCCCAAATCAAATATCACACATATGACTATCAACAGCAACCACAATGTGTCTGGCTTTGTACAATATATATATGAAGTAATAGCCATCAGTAGTGGAAGAGAAGCAGAGGCCATATAGGATTGCTTTCATCACTTTCGCTTAGTAAAATAAGGATGCTAAACATACAAAGATCACAACAGATTTAATATGGCTATACATAACAAAATGTTCAGCCAAAAACAGAACTGTAAGATCTTATAAAAAAAAAAAAAAAAAAGGAATCAAGGTAAGGTGGATCAATGAATTTTTTCCCACCATTATCATTTAGCAGAAGCATCTACCAAAGAACACCATAATAGGGTGCAGGTGCTCCCAGTCACTCTCATGAACATGTTGACTCAAATGAGAAAGGAGAAATCAAGACATATTGTTTGTATAAATTGGTCTGATTGGTTGTGCGGATGTGTGTGTGTCCAGCATTAATTTACTCACATTATCTAATTCCGCCTCCTTCTTGAAAGTGGAATATGCCTCTTCGTATCCATTGGAACGTAGATAATCGGCTATCGCTCGATTTCTGAAACAGACAAAGAGGACCCATAATTAGTTCTCCTGATCAGCAGACAAGATAGTGTTTAAAGTGGCAGGATAAATGAGCTGTACTCAGTACTGTAAAACAAAGACCATAAATGGTTACGTTCAGGCAGTATGTAAAATGCAGATTGAAATTTTACTCATCCAACACATTCTGACTTTTCTATGGTTTCTGATAGATATACAGGAAAAATGTTTTGCATGCATGAAGTCAATAGCTCCACCAGTAACAATGCAAAGAGACATACAGACATACACACAGCCGCCCCTTCCCATTTGGCACAAATTGAGAGCACATCTGTCTGGCTCCTATAATGAGCTCTTGTTGCTGTGGGCAAATAATAGGAAGGGATGACTCCCCATTGTGTAGATATGGAGAAAACTAGAGTCAGTGTGCATCCCACTATCTCTTAGACTGCACATATACAGTGAAAGACAGACAATTCACGAGAAGTATAATCCCTGAAGTTAATACGCTCCTGGCTACTGATATTTTTTAGTTCAGTTCATCCCATTTTCAGACATAAGCCTGCAGAAAAACACCAGCCGACAGTCCAAGGCAAGAGACCTTGAGGAAAAAAAAGTGAGACGCTAGTGGTGATTTGCAATATGGGGTAGGAGTCCACATGGAAGAAACTAGTGATTAAACTGACAAAACCAAAAACAAGGTAACAGGGTACCACCGCCATCTTTTCTGATTTCTATTAAAAAACAGTTTAGAAATGTAAAGACACACACGCACACACCAGCTTCATGCCTTAACAGCAGTTACATCTGAATTAAAAGATTAATTTTGTTGGTCTCCATAGAGAGGCATTTAATTAGATGGTCATGATAGTGCAGAAAAGGGGATTATTTATTTTGGTTGTTAAAATTTAATAATATACAATAATAAGTAAAAATGACTTTACATATTTCTTTACAGAAGAGATGAACTGAAACTTTTTTTTTTTACCTAAAAAAAAAAAAAAAAAAAAAAAAAAAAATCCCCCAGCCTTCAGATCATAAGAGTTGCTTGTAAAACCAGTGACTTGACTGGCCTATTTTAACTGATCATCAAGAAAAAAATCTTGATGATCAAATCTAGGCTTTGCCTTGTTGCTATGTCCCCCACTAGTTTTCCAATATTTCCAATATGTGGAAATGCATCACCTATACCGCTTCAGACTCAAAAATCAAATAAAAAAAAGCATTGTAAATGCATTGCTTTAAAACCAAAAAACTTCAATAAGATCATTAGCAAAGAAACAACTACACTGAACTCAAAAACAGTCTTGAATTAAACATTTCCTTAATTCCATTGCCCTTCTGTGTTTGTGCAGAACAAACATCACAATTAACGCCAGGAGAAGCCATACAAGCTGTCAGGCAGCAATACTTTAAGGTGCCAATAAGAATGGGGTGGGGGGCAACAATCTGTCAGCCCAGCCTGTGCTCCCTGTGCCCTCTCGGCCGGTGGTGAGCACTCAAACCCCCGTATCCCTCGGCCCACCTGAATCCCGTGACAACAGGAACAGCTCAAGGGTAGGAGGAGGTTATCGACTTCTCTCACCGTCTGCCTGCCACAAGTATACTTAACTTGCAGGAATCCCGTGGTGTGCTAGCATGTCTTAGAAAGTTTACTGTAATAGCAAAACACACATTAAGATTTTATGTGTTTCAGGAGGTTATGTATGATATTGCAATAGTATGTAATGTAGGTTGATTAATAAATAATAACCAGACAAAAATCATTGATACTATTTATGTTCAAGCAGTAATATTGTGGATATTGTCAATAAACATCTTTAATAAGAGCAGACAAGAACACAGAGGCGTCACTACTACCTTGACCCCCCACTTCACCCTAGATGTGCCACATACACTGTCAAATGGTTTCTGTAACTTGTAAAGTCCCCAGACACAGTGAGGTATAAAGAAAGAAGACTAGAAAGGAAGGGGATGCTCTCCTACGTCAACAAAAGGAGAGACAAGGCGGGTCTCCATGGATACTGGCAGCCCACAGCTAGATGATGTGATGGTGAGATAGGGAAAATAGGGCAGGGCCACTACATGAACAGAGAGGATGCATTAAAAAACGGGAGAAAAAGAGAAAAACAAAGCCTGAGAGCCCGTATAGCACAAAACATTTTGTCTGCCTCAATAAAATCTGGATTCTCTCCATTAAACCAACACAGCAAAAACACAGCAAATGATCTGTCTTACAAATATCAGCATGTGAGCCCCACATTGGTCTAATCATTACCGAAGTTGCCATGCTGCTCTCATGTACTATAAACCCTTAATGGGGTGAAACACAGAACCCCGGATGAGACCAGGGAGAGAAAGGTGGTGAGTCAGACATCCAGCATGTCTGCCACTGACGTCACTTCTCCCAGTTCCTGCACTATGACCACACATTTCATATAACTGTTGCTCATCCCGACAGTTACTCACAGAACCACTCCCTGCTGACATTTATCACTATTCTCTGGTCAAAATTTCACAAAAATGTGACAAATCTAACAAATTAAAACACTCCACTATAGCATTACAGTAAGATATCAGCAAAATGCCTCATGGAAGGGTAATTATCATAATACAGTTACAATGCAAAGAAGTCCAGTGTTGCAGATTTAATCTGCAAGTAACAATTCAACATTATGAACACTGTGCATGTGTACAGCCTCACATCAAAAGCAGTAAGAGTCTGAAAAACCAGATGTCTGGTCAACATACCTAAACAAAGAAGTCCCATGTTTTCAGTAATGGGTGTGTAGCGTGGACATGGTGATGATGGACCTTTGTTGACTGAGCTTATGGCAGAGCTTTTATGAGTGTACTTTATGAAATCTCGTGAGGTTGGGTATCCTTCAGGCTTGGATAAACAGAGGATAACGAGGACAGAAGCAGCCCAGATGTGAGAGTCTTCCCATCAAGAAAGGGGAAGTAAAGTGAAGTGTTTAAATTTATTTAATGAATTGTAAAGCTAAAAAAAGGAACAGGAGGTACAGATCTAGCCAATTTAGCCTAGTTGCATTTCTGTAATGCCTTTATACTGTAGTCTGTTCATTGAGCCTGGTTTAAGTCTTTTAAGTGGCAGTGTCCTGGTCCATTAATCGGTTATGTAATCACATTCACAGCCAAGAGACAACAGAAAAACAACCAAAAATCACATGAACCATTTTGTAGCCTTAGATGAGACTGAGGGGGTTCTCTTTGTAAAGCAGAGAGAAAGCACAAAAGCAAAGGCTCCATCTGTAAACTGGCGCCTCCAGGTCTTTCAGGGGAGCTGATAGTTTATGTTCTATATCTATTTTTACTACACGCCAGCAGGGACAGGTCCGCTGACCCTGGAAGGAAACACAAACATGCTTTTCACTGGCTACAGTGTCTGAAGATGCTGCGCAATAACAGCATCTGACTATGGTGTTAACAAAACAGCAATAGTTTAAAAGGTCAAAAATATTTTTATTTTTATTAAATGTTTATCCACTCAAAAGCTAATAAAAGAATAAATACGCTTTTCTTTTGTCCAAAATTTTATAAGTCAAGGTTCAGGACAGCTTTCATCTAAAATGTTGGTGTATTGTGATACTAGGTGTATATATATTTTCTACTTCCCTTTGTGCTCGATCACTTCCGACAGATGCATCGTTAAATATAACATTTCTGAAGGAACAGTCTATTAGTCAATGTTTCACTTAACCCCTGGAATTTTGCCTTCATCAAAGAAAAAAAACAGGACCTTAGGATCATTTTACAGCCGATAAGAGCATCAACTAAGTCAAGTGACATTCCAAGTGGTTGGAATGTGGCTTAAGAGGTCCAACACCAGTTTTCTTATGGGGCAAGAGTCTTCAGCGACAGAGTAGAGGCAGCTTCGTTTGAATAGCAAAGCATGCAAAAGATTGGCATTCCAACGGACCTCTCCATACCAACAGTCCCTTCCCACAGTACCCATCTGAAAACATAGATTCATTGGCAGGAATGTTAAGAGCTTTGTAACATGAATGCTGATGCGTTTCTTAATGAGAGAGCAAGACGGGGACACAATGAGAAACATGATTATCTCATTTAAAGGTAGAAGTAAGTATATCCATTATAACCTTTTTGTCACATCCTCAGGCAAAGTGAAATTCCTAAGGAGCACAGCTGAGCAAGATCATCTCATCGCCTTCTCATGACCTTGTATCTCACATTGAACAGTCTTAGCTTTCTTATCTCTTGCCTCGGGGGTTAATTATAAAGCACACAGACTAAGCAATGCCAAATCACAGTTTTCACCATAATAATCAGCTGCTTTCACCTTTTCCACTTGCTTTAGCTATACAACACAGAACATTTGCAGATAGTTGTTGTCGACATTTGGCTTTGTATCAGATGGCATAGTGAAAGATTTCAGACACTTTGAATTTACGGTTTGCTTGTGTGATCACTCTACAGAACTTAAGCTCTTTTATTCTAAAGCAGGCACTTCTGATGCTGTGCTGCTGTAATCTAACCATGTTCTTTCCCTTCAAAGTTGCTTAGGAACATATGCATCAGGAAGAATGTCGCTGTACTGGTCAGTGCAGCAGGTGTCACTGTGTAAATACATAAAAGTGAAGGTAAAACTCAAACATGTATCTGTGTGTTGCATCACATGCATGCAACACACCGACTGGGTGAGTGCACATAATTACATCAGGGTCACGTTGTGAACAGTGTGCTGGCTACTTACAGTTCATCTCGTTGCCGTTGTGACAGCACCATGGTGGAGGGAGCAGCGTGGGTGGGACTGGGAGGGATCAGTCAGTGGAAGGTGAATCTTGTGCAGCTGCTGTGCTCTCCTCAGTCAGGAGATGAGCTGTGCTGATCCAAGCAACACAGGTGAACACAAGCTGAGTATTCCAATGGTGGGCGTTCAGTTCCGTCAAGACGAAGACTAAAGGAGGGGAACGCAGGAATCTGCTCCCCCAAGCTGGTTGACTCCAGGGACAAGCAAAGAGGAGAGCCTGCAGACCAGTCACCAGCTAAGTCTACACTGCATCTGTAGAAAAGAAAGGAAAAGCCACCATTAGGTATAAGTGACAGACAACATGGGGATGAAAATGTTTATAGACTAAAAAAACAACGGTTTATACAAAAATAAAATGGCTGACAAACAAATCTCCCAACATGTATAAGAAAGGTGAAAACACCACCTCCTTTCCATAAAAAAGCTATCTTCATTCATAATCTAACCCTTCTGTCTGGTTGGCGCGCTCTGTCTGTTCTTGAAAATTACTGTGTACAAACAACAGCTGACCCACATTCTCTAAGCAACAGACTTCTCCTCCTAGGTTGCCAACAAAGAAGAAAGACAAGGCACAGGACACAGGCTTAAGTAATGGCTGTGCCTGTCATGCTCTGACCCCATCACCTTAGTATGATCCCTACTCAAGAGCAGGCTTGCCAAGCTGACCACATGATGAAGTCATTTTGGTTCTGTCAGCAAAAATTGTTAGTGGTGTTGTGTAAATGTATTCGAAAATGCAATGGACAATAAATGTTCAACTGTGGGTATGACGATTTTCAGTCTGCAACGTAGTCTTTGAAAATCACTACACCAAAGCAGATACCCACTGAATGCTAACTGTGGGTGACAATAAGCCTCTTAGTCTACTGGGACCAGGCTGACTAAATCTCTGCCAGACCAGTACACAAAGATACAAACAAAGCCAATTTAAACCCTTCTGCAGACATGCAATATGACAAAAGTACAAAGCTTGGACAATCGGACACAGGGCGTCCACAGGAGATATGCGTGCTATATTTCTGCACAAATAAGACAAGGAAGGGTTGCAAAGGAAACACTCAGGAGTCTAGAGTAGACACGATAGCTGGAAACATCCCAGGAAGCTGTGATGGAGGAAAATTCCAAAACCTTTTAAACCTATTATTGTAATTCAGCTGATGATACAGGAGTGACAATACTTAAAAGGGAGCTTTCTGTACAAAAGGAGCCCAACAACACAGGAGGCCAAATCATGCAGGCTGCAGACGTAACAACTGACAAGGTACAGAGTTCTTGATGCTAAATTTATCATGGAAACCTGCGGACACTGAAGAAAAGTGTTAATTAGAAAGCAACACAATGTGCCCAACAGCCAACCTATGGACCCTGATGTCACCACCTAACAACAGTCCACGTACTCTGTGTGTGGATTGCAGTGCACAGGGAGAACGTGGCTGCTGTCCAAAAACCCAAGGTTCACGGTACCTGTCGTGCCACAACACAGTTCAGATGAAGGTCGTGAAGCTAAGGATGACTCCTCCTTCTAAACCTACACATACACGTTTTATATTACAACGCACGTGCCTTCTATTACTGCTACAGTGAAATTAGGTCATCCCATATATACTGATATTGTCCTCTGTGCTGCTGGCAGCTGTCATCTCAGAGTGTACACATTAGTGTGTCAGACTCCCCTCCCTGCAAATCTCATTTAAAGCTTCAGTCTTGAACAAAATGTGTGCATCACATAATCAGGATAATTGGCTCAGCACAAACTGTGGTTGTGCATTTATAGAGGAGGAATGGGCTACAGCCGTGGTGCATCTATAAATCTCAACAGTGACTGTTAATGTGAATGTGCCTTCCTCCTATTGATTGTCTTGTCTTTGTGTAGCAGCAGGAAGTGTACAATAATGGATTTGTTAAAGTGAAAGACTGTTTTTGGAGCTATACTGTTGGATGCGATTTTCAATTAAGAGTTAAAACCATTTGCTTGTTGGTAAAACACAATACCAAAGTACAATGGCTAATCAACTGTTCTCATAAATCTGCTTAACTAAGCAAAAATGGCTATATAAAAATATCTAGACGTTTTAAAATTATAGAGGCAATTTATCCTGGGACAACTTCCCCCAACAAACAGGGCTGTAAATCATCTCCAAGTTCCTGTGTGTGTTTGTTCTTGATAACAAAGGACAGATACAAAAATCCTCCTGGTAGTTTAATCACTAGTTGATGATAAACCTGAGTTAACGTTAGCCTCAGCTTTCACTTTGCAGGAGTTACGCCTGACCAAAGTTACATATGAGGGTTGATAAGTATCTTTAGTGCTACCGATTACATAAAATCAATACAGCAGCAGCACCACCCAGACCATGAAAACGTAAATATTACAAACGTTTACACTAAATACACCTTTTATTTGCTTGTACCAAGCAAAATGCAACAGAAACATGCGAACAGCATGAAAGTCTCAGTTGTATGAACACATTCGTTAGCCAACCCTCAAAAACAATAGGGACTAACCAAAATAATTAATTCACCCTCAACCATTCCTTAATAACAGTCCAAGCCAAGCTATACTTGGCACCTGTAGATGTTTTGTTGAGCTCTTGCAAAACTTTCCCTCCCTCTAGCAATTCCTGTCAACAAGTTACGCGTTCAAATTATTTAGCTCTACATTTAGACCGCTGCTGACATTGACAAAATGGAAACATGTTCAAATAAACATTAACTTGCTGCTAACAATAAATTCAACAGCCTCAGGAGTGTGCTGACAGCAGCGTTCATATTGTCAGACGTTCACTCATATATTCAATGGGTATTTCTTCTAACAATGTGTCAGAGCTGTCACTTCTACGTTAAACAGGGTGTTGCTGCTGGCAGCAGGTCAGTAATGACCCAACAGCCAGATGGTGTCAAAGATGTCACAAGGGTCAACCTCAGCTACTTTAATCTTAGGGAATACAGGTATCTATCATTCAGTCTGCCACAATCTCAATAATAAAAAAAAACAGTCTCTCACACCCCAATCATTATCTGCAGACAAACGATAAAGATTCAGCCACTCAACAGAATTAAACATACTGTACAGATAAAAACCATGCAGGATTTATGATTACACATTGCTTTCCTAATGTTGATGAACCAACACAATGCTCACAGCTGTTTATGTTCCCTAATACTCTGATGTACAATTGGTGCTACTGTGTTTCCCATTGCTGACGGCATAGAATAGAGCCTGGACGCACTTATTCAAACCAACCTGTGACAAAACTCAGGACCGGCTAAGAACACGTTCAAGGAAAACATTATCTCCTGTTTCCTAGTAATCTAAAAGAAACAACAAACCACTTGATAATGTTTCATGTACGAAGAACTGTACTTTGACTGATTAAGTATGCATTGACATGTCTAAAAAGCACAATACCATCAATGGTGTTACAGAATGAATTCAGAATATAGCAAGCTTTTAACCTATTAACAATTAACTATTGATTAAAGGATATACAAGTTAAACTGGGATCAGACTGCTCTTAAAAACCAACCTAATAAGAAAAACCTTCACTTAAACAGACAGCAGTCATAAGTAAACAAACTCGCTTTAACCAATGATTTGCATTCGATATCATACAATTTCCAACATTACGAGGAAGACTCTTGACTGAGCATTCAGGCGCCACAGTAACTATCTTTATTTCATGTCACTATAAGCCCTAATTTCTGACTCACATCACTCAATCATTCAGCCACACGACGACGGAGAAAATATGCCCACAGAAAACAACACACTCTTGGAAGACGCAAACTGTGTGTACTCCACCCTGATTCCAACACAGTCCCAGCAAAACCGCACAAAACGGGGAGATTCCGCCGAGCAAGGCAGCAACAGCCGTAAGTGAAATACGAGAGAAAACCGCAACACAGGTGTTTAGGTGCCTTTTGAATCTGCACAACAAATACTCAAAGCAACGCATGGCGAACGTTCCCACACGCCCTGCACACAAACACTGGACACAGCCGTGATGCGAGGCTGCAGAGATTGCACCGATTAACAGAACACTATTCCGAAGCTGATCGAGGATAAGGAGCTGTAAAATGTTTAAATCCAGATGAATAGATGCCAGCTGTACCGTCCTCTAACCCGGCTTTAAGGTTCGGTTGCTGTAGAGCTGGCAGACATGCACCAGCGCTGCTACGAACTCCGCTAATTACTGGCTATTAGGAACTTGGAACGGACCCCACATGCGACTGCGTTTGACGCTGGTCGTTTTTTATACGCAACGCGCCGACGCGGACGCTAGCGATGGTCAACCTGACAGCAGGTAGCCCAGCAATGTCGTTAGCTTATATTAGCTAAAGTTGCCGTTAGCCAAGTTAGCTCCCCGACGATGCAGTGAGAAAGTTCGCTCCTACGTTAACTCTTCTCCCCGATACGGAGACGCCGCCTTGCTGTGACATTTCAACCTCGAACGTTTCTCGCTAATGTGGCGATATAGAACACCAACCGACCTAAATTAACGTAAACCCACACGACTGTGTGTCTGGACACCGGGATAAACTCCGCTGTCAAGCTACCTGCTGCTCCGATCCAAGCGGCCTGTCCGCCATTTTGAGACATAAAAAAGGAGGTGCACAAATTACAGCCACATCGTCATTTTCTCCACCTAACGCCCGATTCCTTCGACACTGACCGGCATCGCATGATAAGCTTACTTGAACTTACCCTATTGTTCCTGCTCGTGAATAGCCTCAGTCGTCTCCGATGCTAACACGACCCGAAAGGGCGTGAAATTTCCGCTCCAAACTCCGATCTTGTGATGTGGAGGTAAACTGTGCCCGTTCTGTCGCTCCGCCGCCGCTCGCTTGTTTTTCCGTACCGCATTCGCCTTCGCTTGTGAACGCGCACGAAGCTCGCGTTCGCGATATGACGGGAGCGTGTACGCCCTTGACAGTAGCAAAAAAAAACCATGGTTGTTTTTCACCATTAACTCTTACGTGGCTTTTCATCAGAAGCGCTGTTTAACAGCAGACATTTATTTAAGTACAACAGATGATGAATCTAATCTGAAGTGCAAAATAACGCTTTTAGGTAACGTCATGCATTTCCCCGATAAAGGAGTTGATACCTCCATTCCTATAATTCTGCCTTTTCTACACATTTGTTTCACAGCTATGCATAAAACCCAGTGAGCCCATACTATTTTAGATTTCCTATTTTTGTAGATCATGTCAAACATTTGTACTTGCATAAGAATGAGTTTTAAATCTGATCTGACAGCTACATGTAGATTGCATAGCTGCTAACAATAATAATAATGTTGAGATGGGTATTGTATTATTAGCAAATTAAAATATCACATTTTAGGCAAATAAAATGCCTTCTTTATACAAGGGTTATAAAATGATCTGAAACATTTGTGTTGTTTCAGATAACGTTTATATTACTCACTTTAATTGTACTTTCTACAAGTCTTATCTCAATTATGCTAGTATCTAGGAATGCTGAACAAAATTTAATGCACTTAAAACCAAGACCATGAGAACAATCCGAAGAACTATGCTGAATAATCAAAACAAGTATAGGTTTGTATATAGTTTGAAAATGTTCAATACATTTATTCTGCATTATAAACTAATATATCACAAACAAATTTCACAGCCATTCTGATGTATATTATATTGAGCCACATAATTACTATAATGGAGGGAAATTAAGGTTCCCTCCTTATTTGTGAGTCACCTGAAGCACAATTATGTGTATTTATATGTAATTATATTTGTAAGTAATTGTGCTGCATGTCTTTCTCTGGGAGAAAAGTATTATTGTGCCACCTTATGGACACTGTTGGTATAATTTCCAAACCACACCAGGTGAATCAATTGATGGCAAACCTTAAAAAAACAGAAGCAGAAATGTTAGGCACAACACACACCTTGCTCCCACTGCAAAAGCTCATTCTTGTCTCTTACTGGCTCCTTATTTGTACATAATTCAGAGAGTAAATAGTCCTTGCACATGTTCAGAAAAAAAAAGCATTTCCTAAAAACAATCAAGTCCAGCACCATCTTGCTATTGCTTTAATCACATACATTTCGACACGGCAACAATTAAGTAACAAACTGCCATGGAAGGAATACATTGCATGTATACAAGCACAAACAATCCGTCATCAGCTCTCTCTTTTTTGGTACATCATGGTGAGGCAGCCCTTCTGTGTCTCAAATCCTGGTTGTGCCGTGAATGTAGTGACCTGTCCAAACATCACTAAAGAGTGAGCTCAATGAACAGTCACTGCTACACGTTACATATGAAAAGATGATATGGCCCGAAAATAGAAAAACACAAAAGAAACCCAGCAACAGTAAATCAGTCACTACTGCCAATGCTGAGCATCTGTCCAGTGTTGTGAAGAGGTTTGTTGCAGTACCAATTCACACACAAGCAGATCAACAACATTGGTGGCCATGAATATTTTAAGAAAAGAGGTATCAGCCATCCAACAGGTGTACTATGAATAGAAAAATAAAACATTTGGAAAGCAGATGTTCATGTAGCCTCTATTCACACTATGCAGCAGTGAATGCAGCAGCAGCCCTGGCCAGTAAAGACAGTCAGACTACACAAGGACACACACACGCACATACATGCACATATTTTCTTTCAGTGTGTAAAAATAGAAGATTAAACACAGCTAGTCTATGGATAAATCTACTGTGTAAGGTGGACGTTTGTCAAATCTGCCTTTTCCCTTGTCACTCAAGTACCTGTCTAAATCTGGTAGCGATTTATACATCTTTTTCCACTTCTATACATTTCCTATAAAACAGACATGGCTTAAATTACTTGATGATTAACAGGCCTAAAATACCATCCTCCTAACTCGTGTACTTTTCCAAAATTATAATATTTTTCTTTAAAAAAGAAAAAAAATCCAGCAAATTAAATCAAACTGGTTGAATGCTCATAGACTTGTCACTGTACCGTTTGACTGCTTGGACAAACAGGAGCAATTGGACTCGTCAGGCACCCACCTGGGATGTCGCAAGTACAAATGATAAAAATAATTAGTTAATCATCAGGGACATGTAAGCATGACGGATGATTGAGAGGGGAATTTACATTCAGAGGCCCCACTTAAAATCTCAAATTTAGGAACTGCAATTTGATCTTAGTGCACAGTAGAAAGTACCCCTGAGTTTGAGGGCAGGGCAGGTGCTAAGTGGCTTATAGCGCCATCACAGGGTGGCTATATGCTCAGGGGTGTTCAAGGCTCTCTAGAGAATGTGAGGGGGGGCAAAATGTGGTCCTGGGCTTAAAGAACTCTGGGAAGTCAGAGTTGAGAACAAGCAATATTTGGGGAATATGGTACAGTGGATAAGGCTCTGGTTTACAATGTCATGGTCATTAATGGTCTTCCACCACCAGCTGCAATCACTCTTTCATATGAACACATTTGTAAGCAGCTGGCACCTTGAAGGACTTTGTCACCAGGTTCTCGCGCTGAGGATTTTTCACATTGCACATTAACAGTGATTCTATGGTTTTACGTTTTCCCTCCGTCAATTCCTACGCTGTAGGAATTTATTCTGCCTTTATTCTTATGTCCTACTGTCCCATATAGTTTATTCTCTGGACGGCCCTGATTCTCATAACTCCCCTTCATTTCAATGCTCGGTCCATGTGTCCACAGGCTCAGTGACAGGAGCTGCTGCATCACAGCGTCTCCCCACCCCCCATAGCAGGCAGTAGCCATGTTGAGGATTTCTCTATGTTAATCAATGGGAATTTTGTCCTCTAGTTCCAGTGGGCTGTTTTCAGTGGGCTCCTCACTCTTCCCAAGATCCTGCAGCTGCTGTCGCCTCTGCACTTCTGCCTTCAGGTTTTCTAGATCTTTTTGACTTAAAAAAAAAAAAAAAAAATTTAGTTATATACTCCTGTGGTGGCACCTTCAATATTATGATCCCTATATACTTTTAAGACGCGTTATTCTACCTGAGAGGTATAAATATGATGCCGTTGATGATGTTGAGCTGCTCCAGAACACTGGCCATGCTTGGGGCAGTAAACTAGAAATAAATACACAACATCAATGCAAAATGTTTGTACTAACACAGATAGAGGGTTAAACACACATCTGGCTGAGAGCAATCACCTTAAGTGGCATGATGCTGGCGTTGGAGCCATTCTTATAGATCTCATTCATGGTTCTTTGCAGAGCAACAGCCTGCTGGGTGAGATACTTCAGATACTCTGAGCTCTCTCTGGTTTTCTCATGGGCTTCACCCATCTGGGAACAGGAAAAGATGATATCGTATAATGATGACGACTCAAGGCAATTCATTAGTTCCCAAGAGAATAGAGTCCTGTGGTACCCACCTGGTTTTTGTAAATGGTGTAGCCATCTTTCTCGTGCTGTAGTGCAGAGCGGAACTCTGCCTTGCTCTCGTAAAGCCTCGCAACCAAATGGTGGCTAAAAAGAAAAGGAGGGGGGGAAATATAGAGACGTCAGAACGACATATTACCAATATGCATAATGCATATGGATAAATAATCCTTTTTCACCTGAGGGCCACTTTGAGGGACCGGGGTCCGTGATACTTTGTGTTGATAGTCAAGGCGTTCTCCAGGAATCTCAAGGATAAGTCGTACTCCATCACTCCATGTAGCACCAGACCAATGTTACTCTGTGAAACCAGATCCAAAAAAACTAAATCTTTGGTGTCAATTCTGTTTTCAGAGCATTCATGGCCAATATCTCTTCCCTGTTGTAGGTTACATTTATCACCAATAATGAACACCTTGCTTGAATGCAAGTATTGTACTCACATCTAGCAGCGCCATTTCTGGGTGGTCCTCACCGCAAACCAATAACAAAAGGTAACGAGCACGATACAGCAGCTTCAAGGCGGTAGACAACTGACCGTTGGCAAAGCAGTACAGAGCCAAGTGCATCTGAAAAATGACAGAATTGAAAAGGGAAAGGTTAGAGGGAATTTGAACATTGTGGGAAAAAATGTAATATGTCCTACATTTAGTGCGGAAACATACATATTCTTGGATAGTGTTGGGGTGCTCGATGCCGAGGACTCTTTCACTCATCAGCACGGCCTTCTGCTGGTTACTGAGCGCCTATGGGTTGATACACAGACATCACTCATTGCTGATAAAGTAATAGTACACACAGGAAATGATATTGTATTTCCTGCCTACCTCTGCATGGTCTCCCATGATGTAATTAAGGCGCGCCAGCAACCGCAGGCATGCACAGATTTCTACATGCATGGCTCCATACACGTTGTTGAAGAGGTTAAGAGCCTCGTTGATCAGCTCACAACCTTCCTTCAGGAACCCTGGTGATAAAGAGAACACTAGTGTAACCAGCTAAACTGGCTAGGTTTGCTCTCCACACAGTGATGTTAAAAGGTTGGTTATGTTCAGTATTTTAACAAGTCTCACCTTGCTGCACTTTAGCCTGTCCACTCTGGAAGAAGTGGAATGCGTCAGAGGCTTTAGGGTTGACGTGCTTCACAACAGGGAAAATGTTCAGGATGTCTTCCTCAGTGAAGGCAGGCTTGTGACGGCTGTCAAAGTTGTATTCCTTTATTAGAATCTAGCGGCGGAAGAAAAAGATGGTGTGTGAAAACAGATGAAACTTCAAAGCAAACGTTAATTTGGTGAAGCATTGTAGAACATATATCCATGCTTAAGAAGTTTTACCTGGATGCCAGTTTTGATAGAAATTTCTCTGAGCATAGTGATCTTCTGGAAGCCGTACTTCTCCACCACCTGATCCACGCTTTCACTAAACAAGAAAATTCCAAGACAAATGCCTGTTTAAAATACATACGCATACAGGGCAAGATCCAGATTCTGATCCAAGATTAGAATTAAATTCCCACCACTGCAGCGTGAAGTGATAGTAGCTCTGGGCCTCAGTAGCAATGTTCTTCCACAGCTCGCTGGGCGTGAGGCTCGCCCACGCCGTGTTGTCCCCACCACCGGGGACCCTGTTGCGACGTTTGCGGCTCTTGCGACGTGACACCAGCTCATCAGGAGGCAGGTGGGCGACAGCGTCGGGGAAGGAGCTCAGAAAGCAGTTCAGGAAATGGCTTACAGCAGCAGAGAGGGCAGACAACTCCACGCCCTACACAAATAAAAAAAATATAATAAAATCAAGACAGTTTGTCTTTTACATTTGTTTTATTTTAATGCCAATTAGTACCCACTTGAAGGTATGTCTTGAAGATATGTTTTGCACATCTGGTGATCAACTCACAAATTCCTATTCTCTAAAAGTATGAAAGAAAGAAATGTTAGAAAAATTAAACACAAAAAGGACAAAATGTGAGATTGTGCGAGATTAGGACAGACTCACATAGAAGTGCTCCAGCTGGGCTTTGGCAGGGGTCTTGTCCACAAACTCCAGGACAGTGCCTAAGTAGCGAACGTTGATGCCCCTCTGGTGGAGGGCCTCTGTCAGAGTTGTTCCATCCATAGGCAAAGTGCTGTGCTCCAAACAGTCCTTAATCTAATGACATAAACAAACCAATTAATACACTATTGTAGTTTAAAACCTCACTCCCGGTCTGTAGGAACGTGTCACTGACCAATGATGGGATCTGACAGGACACCAGGAAGGCAGCAGCATCTTTAAGGAGCTGCTTTTGTTTCTGGACTTCTTCTGTGCTGTCTTCTGGGAAGCGCACTCCTGTTTAGGAACAGAGACACGTTACGTCTGTGCTTCCTCATGGTTCATACAGGAAGTATGATGGTCACACTCACCTGGGGAGAAGATGTCAGGGTTGAAGCGAATGTCAAAAGATGTGTTGCTGATAGAGCCCACTGCCTTGCAAGCATTGAGGACAACCTCACGGCTTTTGGGATCTGTGTGTAAACGTGACAACAATCAATCAAACTTTTGATATCTCTTATTTTATTGCCATTTTATATACTAGTATTTATTATTTCTATACTTCATAGGCATCTTTTGTACTGTTGCGCAGCCCTTGTTAAAAAGTAAATGTGACGCTGCAGTTGTTTTCCAGAAAACTGTAATAAACACTGCTTTTAATCCTAATGTTGACATGACCTTGGTCCAGTATTTCAAAGCTGATCATAGATGCATACAAAGTCTACAGATTGGGTCACTCTGTATGTCAAAAAGATTAATACGATTTAGAATCAATTACACAGCAGACAGATTATAAAAGATGAGATTATGGAACAAGGAAGCCATGGTCATCCATGTATTAGGTGTGTTGTGATGATCTGTTGCGTGGGGTCACTACTGCAGGCTGAGGACTGAACAGGGACATCTAGACAGGTGGAGTCGAGCCACTATGAGCCAGGATATGTTAATATGTTGCTCTAATGCTACTGTATAGATGGACACAGCTGATGGTCATCTTAGTATAATACCACTACTCCTCCATTAATCCACCAATGTAGCTGTCGCTGCATTGCCCTAGCTGTGCTTTTTGGATATTTTCAAACATACCAATACCAGATCCATCTTCAGCAACCAAGGTCTCCGCCAGCTCTTTGGCCTGAGCTAATCCCGGAATACTTTCTTCAAGCTCCTTACTCTCCAGTGGGCTTTTGCATTCCCCATTTTGGGTGACTGAAGAATCTACAGGTCCGTTTGTGGTGGCATTCAAGGAGTTTGCATCACAGCTACTTTCTGCCTGTGAGGCAGCTAAGGTGCTTTTATCTGTTGCATTAGCAGAGACTGGTGTGGTGCTTTGTGTCTCGGTTGTATCATTATTGTGTTCTGTGGATGCTTCAGAGGCATCTGTGATGGCAGGTATCTCAGTCTTATTAGACTCCTTGTTTGCTTTCTGTTGCATGAGCTGTAACGCTGCCATCTTCATGAAGAGAAGATATCTAGAAAAAGACAGAACCAAACATCAAACTGAGAACAAAGTAGCTCCTCGTGTGACTACGTCCAACAACACAGACACTCACCTGTGCTCCACAAAGGCCTCGATGAGCTCCTGGCGTAAACAAGCCAGGCGGTGGCGGTGCTGGCGGGGAAAGCCCTGGCGCTGACTCTCTGGAGGAAGCTCCTCTCCATCCACAGGCAGGAAGTTTAGGTCAGGGGGGAAAGTGCGAAGAAGATCCAGAATATAGTGTCTGCCATCATTTCCAATGATGCCTTTGCACTCGACAGAGGAGCACAGCTCCACGGCGTCATTCTTCTCATTCAGCACCTTGTGTCTCTGGATCTGTTCACACCCAGTAAATGAATCATATTAATTTGGAGTAACAAGGTCTGAATAAACATTGTCTGTGGGCACGGTGTCTAAACAATATTACAAACACTAGGACTAAAAAAAAAAAGGGCCCAAACTTTTACATTCAACCCCTTTTTGGAACTGCATCTTTAAGTGGGCACAGCAATTGTTAGGAACTCTGCTTGGCTAAACATTTAGTGTCCTAACAATTTATTAGCAGCAGGAGAGATGAGATCAACTGAAAATAAACAGGTCATGTGCAATGTTAAGCTCAGTGACAAGGATTTTAGAACAATGAGGAATAACAGACAGGATGCTTCAAATGGCATCAGTTCAAAGCTAGTTTTGCTATTTTTAATACAACTATAAAAAAAGGAAAAAAACAACAAATCCTTCTTTAACACAAAAACCATGTACTGTGAAATAACAGGATTATGCTTAGAGAAATTAGGACTTGGTTAGAGACAAGAGTTGTGTTGCTGACCTTGAGTGGCCTGCTGGTCTTCTCCAGAAGCTCCAAATACTTGCTGTGCGATACAACCGTCTTTCCAAAGTCAATAGAGCCATAGATGACGCTCTGCTCCTGCTCACGCTCCAGAATACCTGGGATAATGGACTGGGCAGTGACCCGGTATCCTCTGTAGTCCACCACTACTGTGCCCAGAGTGTACAGTCCCTCCACATCTACCGCCCCGTAAGCTCGGACGCCATTCAAGTCGTTGGTGGGTGCCGCGTGTGCTGCTGCATCGCCACCCAGCTCGCGATAGTGGTCCCGCACATCGAAGCCGAGGCTGAAGAAAATGTTGTTCCAGATGAACATCTGCATGCGCGTTTCCTCGCCAGGGTTGATGGCCATGACGTTGCCATCGATCACTGCCATAGCACCCCGAGTGGCAGCTGCTGCAAAGTCACTGTGGACCTGCAGGAGAATGAAAGGAGTCATTTAGAGCAGAAAGGTGGCTGAGCCTCATTTGTTCACTGCTGCTGAGACTCTAAAGACAGAGATTTAGCAACAAGGTTAACTTATCAATATCGATAATGTTGCATTAAAACAGGTTTTACAATGTTCATCTACAGAACCTGAAAGGCTCAGCAGTACCTTGAATATGGCTCTTTCCCTCAGCAGCCGTTCAGGCAGGTTCTTCCTGGGCAGCTCTCTGGTGGTCTGTAGCTCCTCGTTCCAATCTCTGGTCTGAAGACACATTATTTCATATAAAAGGATTAAACACCAAAAGGGAGACAAAGTTAAATAAATTGTATATATGCACAGGCGAATGTGTCTACCTGTCCAGGAATGTGCTCCTCATAACCCAGGCGGGAGGTGTAGGCATCCTCGGCTCGAACACAGTCCATAGCGTGGTCCACTTGTGGAGCTGTCCAGCTGTAAACCTGGAAAGGTGTAGCTATTCTCTCAAATGGGTGTCTCTGGACCCTGCAGAAAAGCAAGGCACATTTTAATTGATGGAGGGACTTCATAAAGAGATGATTAATTATTTTATAAAACAGGTACTTATTTTACCTTTTCTTTTGCAGAGCAGTGAAGTTCTTCTTGAAGGCGGGGCTGATCTGGCTCAGCAGCTCCACCAGAGAATGGCTGAGGAAGCTGGGATTCGCTGGCTTGGGGTTGAAATTGTATGTAGTAGATCTGCAATACACACAGCCACATTATAGTTATCCTCCTCATGACTTAAAACGTACTACCAACAAGACAGTTTTGCTTAAAACTCAGATTTAGTTGCGTGCAGACTTTCTCATACCATAGTAACTGTCCAGGAAATAGGCACCTGTATTAAATGTGCTGGTTGTTAAACTGTGTAATTGCTTTCAGTACATGTACATCTTGTTAAATTACATTCTAAGCTTTATTGACATCCAAACATTAGAGCTTGTGTCTTTAGTCTTTATTTAAACTGAGAATAGATTTAAAGAGGAGCCATATCTACTGTACAGTATATTCATTTGAATTTCTTGTGCCGGTCTCCAACACTGAGTAACTTCTGTATGTGAGTTGATCATTTAACTGCGGTCACATATTTAAGCTTGATTCATGCCTCTTGTAAATTGTGTAAACTGAAAAACACTAGAAGCCCCTCAGCATAACAGTGGCTGTTAATCACCCCATAAAAATGTTTAACAAGACATTGGGAAACTTGGCAGCAAAGCAGTCTGAGGAATGAGAGAGTTCAATGTTTACTGACTGGTTGAGGTAGAAGCCGCGTGTAGAGGCAGTAACGCTGACATGGCGCTCCTCCACCGTAACCATGTACAGGTACATGAGGTCACCGTGCATTTTTCGGTTTCCAGGTGGAGGGTTCCAGCCGCTCATAGTCAGGACCTTCAGGCACTGCATTGGCTAAGACATCAAGCAACATTATACCATTAATTAACAATTTCATTTGCTCACAAACACTTTAGTCTTTGTTTGAGTTTTGATGACACAATGTTATTGGCTCATGTGAGGCTGTTCCTTACCTTCCAGTCCTTGTTTTGTGGCTGCAATGGCACCAGAGGTCGATCTTTGCTTCCAGGGAGGATGTGTTCTGGGGGGGTGCAGTCAATCTGCTCCAGCTCGGTGCCCTTTTTCTTTCTCTTACCACTGTCTGCAAAGAGAAGGAAGAAGCAACGCCAGGGTGTTCACATGCCTGTACAATAAAACTCATCAACACAGACTGTTCAATTACTCCTGCTGTGCTGCAGTCACCTCACCAGGAGAGCAATATGAATACACCCACACACTACTATAGATATCAGACATGTGCCACTGACAGTGGAGAAGTCTGACATGAAGCACCCAGTAAAAAAAATATGCAGCAGAAAAGAAATTGGTCTCCCTCTACCTCCAAGACCAATAATATAGTCATTATTTCAAACCATCTCTTACAAAGTAAATGTCAGGACCCATGAGTGATAAAGCCTGAGAGGATGGAAAACAGTCAGAGTTGTTTTTAAATGTAAATGTGAATTTATTTAAAGCTGCGCTAAGCAGCTGTGACAGCTGTGTCTACCTGGCAAAAGCCTTTGAACACTGCCTTAAAAACACTGAATCCACACGTGTTTGTGTTCCATGTTTGTTCCCTACCTCCAAGGTCTCCATCAGTAAAGATACTGAGGAAGGAGAGGGAGATGCAGTCCACTCCGTTGTATGCGTCTGAAGGGTCCAGGCTTTTCAGCAGGTCTCTGATTTGACGCACGTGGATGCGAGCTTCACGCACGGTGTAGGGCTCTGCAGAAAGGAAAAATAAACCAATTATTATAAAAAGGTTAAACACTGTACCCAGGAGGTGGCACAAATATAACAAATATAACAGTAACTTTTGCCACCTGCGTGCACTGAAGGGAAAAGGACATCACCCTTACTAATGTTGTTGTAATAGCTACTTCAACATTGGGAACCTTGCATTTTCACTAAAACCCATAAACATTGCCCTGAATCTGACCTTCCACGACTTTAAGCACCGAGCCCTCCTGAAGGCCCTCTATGGACTTGAGCTCAGCAAAGTTGTCCAGCACATTTCCATCCAGCTGTAGTGAGAAGCATGTACGGTGACAAGTGTCCTCACGGTCCATCAGCACCTGATGGATCTCCTGTACCATCTCCTGGGGAGACACCTGAAAACAGGGATGATGGAAGAAGATTAGAAAAGATGTATGAATTCTTACAGCTGATGGTTTTGGGGGGGGGGGGGGGGGCATTGCTTACATATAGATATCAGTATATATAAGTGTATAAGTGATTATACCAAACAGACTTGAGACAAAACAATCCAGTCGCATATAATCCATAAGGGCCACGAGTATTAGATGCATGAAAGTGGAGCTTGTTTAACCCCCAAACTCTAGAAGAACCTTTACAATTATCACCAAGTAACCGTTTCTTTCTTTGTTTTAACTATAAACAAACAGGATTCTGACCTGGACCATTGTGTGTTTGAACACAACGTAATGAGCCGCTGCCCGTCAGGAGATAATCCTTACCTGCAGGTCAAATGGCTCCGTTCCAGGTGCCTGGATCTTAACGGTGAAGCCCGTGTCCTGGATCACTATCACTTCCTGTTCGTTGGACTCCTCTTCTCCATCCGTCTCGGTGCTTCCATCCTGCTTGGATTCTGTGTGCCCATGAGCCCCATCACCATTCACCATGACTGTATCTGCACTGTGCCCTGCAATGGAAGAAGCAGAGCAATTTCATCAAATGTACTTTGAGAGAAACCCTTGCAAAGTCCTCCTGACAGCAAAAACAAAACAGAGACGCTGCCAGGTGACAACTAAGCACACAGGCCCGGTAGCTCAATGACCTTGCTAATAACCTTATGAAATATTGATGAATGGGTGATATGAGCTAGCAAAGGTAAGCTATTGTATCGTAGCACCGTGGTATCGCCACAATACGATCCAGATGCACTTCACATCCATCAATCATCAGCTCCACTGTGATCAGCTATCAAAGTACAAACCTCCAAACACAGAAATCACAAGCGACTGTGCCAGAACCATTAATTACTCAGCTGGTCCAATAAACCTATTGAATGAAACTATGTTGCAACACTGGATTTGGTTCAGCCAGGAATCCTTAAGAGGCCGAGTAGCAAAGATTTAAACATTTACTTGCTGGTTACTTCCATGGCTGTGTCTGATGCAATAGCAACCAGTTTAACTGAAGAGTTTCATTCAAACACACATTACATTTACCACATTAAGAGCAATACAGTTAAAAAGGTGAGAATAATATTACTGAATTAAAATGAGTCTCTTTGGTAAGTTAATTCAAAAAGGAACAGGGCACAGTTTGCAGATGTCTGAAAACTGTGTACTCTCACTAGGACGACTGCTGGCTGGCAGCGCGTCCTTGTTCTCTGTTAAGGGTAAAGCAGCTTCAGGGTTACTGAGGAGAAGGTGCCAGAGTGAGGGAGGGACAGAGCTCCGTAACGGGTCCACCACCCCGGGTGAGAAGTGGTGGAGGAGACGGAGCAACAAACTCTGAATAACAAACAACGGCGTCTGAACGGACGCAGAGTTAGTCAAGTTACGAATGTGAAGCTGTGGGACACAGGCCTCACTGCGGATTTCTGCGTTTTCAATTTAAACACAAATGTTTCAGGGCAGATGAATTTGTTCATCAGTTCTTGATTTTTTCATTTGTGTCTGTGTTGTAATCGTGCAGATCTAATGCATTTGGTTTAAGGCATTAGGCGATTAATGAAACATAATACTTCTCTGGTCTCTCCCATCACAAAGTATGTATCAAACAGCATGTCAAACACGTTGCATAGTATCATACAAAGGAGGTGTTAGATAGGAATGAAACCAGTTTAGGTTTTCAGGCACTAGTCACCCTATGACTAGGTACAAAGGGCCAGAAGCTCTGTACTGATGAGGCAATGCAGCAGTCTGTGTGTTGCAAAACTGACCCATTTGGCTTCAAATTTATGGAAGAGAGTTCGGCAAAAATGGATTTAGTGTATGAATCTGAAACAGAAGTACTTTGTTTTTAATGACACCACAAACAAACAACTGGAGGAGTAAACAACACACACACACACACACACACACACACACACACACACACACACACACACACACACACACACACACACACACACACACACACACACACACACACACACACACACACACACACACCAGGTCAAGGTAAGGGATCAATCAAAACAACGCAGCTGAAGACAGATAACTGACAAATACTAGACACAATGAAGCACCAATGCAAATGCATGTTGTAACACCAAATCACGCCATCTTTTATAAATGGGATGCTTGGATAGAATAGAAAGGGGACACAACAGCCAATTAGGACAAATGTATTAATGCCAGCAATCAGCTCCCTCTCCACTCTGCAGCCCCTGACATTGGGGACCCTGGCTGGTTAATGTTTTCATAGCAGCAGCCAGGATCTATGTAAATAACAGCACCAACAACACAAGGTCTGTGGTGTTTGTTACACCAGAAACTAGCAACCTGAGAGCCATCAAGTGGGATCTACAGCTACGAAGGCGAAGACTGGCAGAATGAAGTTAAAGCTAAAACCACCAAGTCATGATATAAAAGTGCCAACACTTGTATTTGGAATATCCACAAATATTTAACTAATTCACACGCCAACCCTGACATTTACCTTTTAACATTATGCAATCGCTTCCACAGTCCTGAGCAGGTCCAGGACAGGTTGTTACAGGTGATCAAAGAATGCGCTGCAATTATTTACCAGGCTCTTTTCACTGTCCAATTTAACCTTTGTGCCACTGCGTAAGCAAAGTCCACCTCCTCGGTTGGTCTTCACAGATGATGACTTAATGCAGGTTTCTAAAGTGATCAGTCGCTGAAACGCCAGTTACAGATAATCCCAGTGCTGAGCCAGAAGCACTGGCCCGTAGCTTCAAGTTCCCACTGAGGAAATGAATGGTCTTTGGGCACTGCTCTCTCTCTCCTACATGTTCTGACCAGCGGCCTGACTCTCATCAGTGATCAGTAGCTGCTGATGCTTCTCCACATCTTTATGAAGGCTCCGTCTCGTTAGGGCCGCTTCTCACTGCACTGACAGAATCCAGGTCAAAACTGAGAAAGCTCATTTGACCCTCGTGTTAACACGGTTTCAAATCCCAAGTTTCACCACTTTGGGGCTGCAGTTCAGGAGTTACTTCGTTCTAGTCATTCTAAGCTTGTGTTACATTAGATGTATAAATTAAACATACCGCAGTTCAAACGAATACATTTATTGTAGGATGGTGCACATAACACACAGCATTTCGCACGTAGCGAGGCACCAGTGACAACTCAAGGTCCCACATGTGACACAGAAGGAGGCGGCAGCGACTTCTGCCGCTGGAACAGCGACAAGTTGTGTAACGGCAACTTCACGGTCGACAGCCGTCGCCTCGGTTTAATCTGCCTCTACCGACACCGTCTGCCGCTGCTTCGCGACAACTCCGAGCTGTCAGGATACTCACCAGCTTACACGGCTGTTCGTGTATTCTTAGCGTAACCTTCCCTCACACGGTGCACAAACCGTCATTACCCTTTTTTTTCTCTACAACAACCAGCTTCCGCTTCCCGGTCGTGGAGGAACACTCGATTTAATCCTCCGCGGCGGGGGAGGAGGTGGGGCGGGCGGCGAGGGTCCCAGCGACCGCTGGGTGGTTTAATCAACTGGCCTCTTTACGTCCAGTAGTAACAACAGTATATTGCATTAATACATTGCCTAAATTGCCTGTAATAATACATACAGTATAAAAATCCACCAACATCCACGAACCCCCCCGCGTTCATGGTAGCAGTGTGCAGCTCCAATGAAGGTGACCTTCAGTCCTGACACGCTGTTACCGAACATGTGAGTCTGCACAGCCGAAGGTGCTGCTCAGGCTCAACTGTATAAAGTATGTGCAAGTACAGCTGGGCCGATCTCTACCTGAACACGCACACACAAGCTTTTGTTCCTTGCGAGGAAGACCACACACACACAAAGACACTGACCGGAGCGACTGACTGGAGCTGACTAGCCACTGAGCTAATTAGCTCCAGGCTGAATGAGAAGGCTACTGTTAGCATGCAGGCTAGCATGTTTAGGTTGCCCTGGTTTCCACGCCGTGTCATTTACACATTCGTCAAGGGGACATGCTAATGGATGCGACCCACGGGTGTAGCTATTGGTTTTATCACGTGCACAACTTATTAGCTCACGTATTAGCACCGCCAAAGCAACAACGCATGATTAGCAGAAGCTGCTACGCGCAAGGTGGAGACTGTCTTAACTTGGAAGGGGTACCAAGGAGATGGTTGGGGACAGGAGGAGGAGGAGAAAGGTATTAGCCCACCACCACCACCAAGTCCGGTCTACGGACTAGGGACAGCAGACACTATTCCGTGAACACACTAAGACAGTAGATGTACACGGATGCTGGTTTTAGGGACCTGCTGCAGGTATGACAGGTCTGAATCACTCTAACGGTATGTGTTGTGCTGTCAGGTGGTGTATCATCACATGCAAAGCTCCGTGAAGCTCTCACCACAACCGCAGGACTCCTTCACGTGCGTCTTGCTGGTCTCACTGGCGTCCTGGGCTCCATCCCCGGCTTCATCCGCAAGATCAACCGGATTACAGTTAGGCACCGACGCCGGGATGTCATCTGTCTTGCTTACCATGGTCGGCAGTCAGTGTGGCGACAAAAACCCCCCCGCAGCTTTGCTCTAATATGCGAGTCTGTCGAAAGAAATGCAAACAATTCTGCTTCTCCGGCTAACGCGGGCTAGTTGGCTACATGCGAAGGGTACGAGCGTACAAAAACAAGTCTACCGAGGAAGGACAGTGCTGTACATGGTAGTGATCACACGTGGTTTCTCCTCCCCTCCTCTTGACCTCTTTGCCTTTGCGTTGCTCCAACCCACCCTCTGAGCGTGGCGCTACGGCGAGCCGCGTGGGACACGCGCTTATGAACACGCCTGCACGACTTGGACAGGGTCTGAGTGGAAATCCAAAGTGCCCCTGTTGTTGTTATCAGCACCACAAACAGACCCAACCCTACATGTCTGACCTTTGACAGTTTGACCCAGTTATCAGCGCCTGTCAGACTCAGACTCAGCAGAGAGCGGCGGATCATTGCAATCTGCTGGATCTGCTGTGTGGTCATTCCATAATCTAGCAATCTGGGAACATGCGCTCAGACCACAGGGGTCCCAAGATGTAGTAATGAAGTAGGTCACCTTCAGGCTCACGTCTTTTAATAATAATAGGTACATATTCTCAGTTGGGTTCAATAAAGTAGTGACACAGGCATAAACATGGAGGTTCTGGGACCAGTTTTACTTGCTTGACCATGACTGTTTTTACTTAGTGTGTGTCTGGTTATGTGATAAACATGTATCCAGTTGTATTTAATACTTGATCACAGCAACGTCCATTATATTAAAGTAAAAAGGCAAAGCTAGTGCATTTAGAAAAGACCCAGTTTGAAACTTTTACTGTGTTGTGACTCATTACAGTTATTCATATTCAGAAATGAACAACATAATCTCCATTATCTGACAGAGCTGCTTTCAACACTGTGTCTGAGCGTTAGCATCCAAGGACAAAAGGTGATTATGATGGAAGATGTTTTGACATGGCACAGTTAGAAAAGCACACGTGTAAATAAATCCAATCACGGCTAAACTCCACCAAGCAGCTTCAGGATACTGGTTTGTGCATGATGACTTGTGATAATCTTGTTTTCTACAGAAATGTGTAAACAAAGCTTCTTATGATAGTTCAATACGTCTGATGTTTAAAAGGCAAGTTTGAAAAATATTATCCTAATAAAGATGTATTCTAGTCTTTTTGTTAAATGGGTTGACAAAACAGAGTCCAACCTCATAGTCACGAAGCTCATAAAAATAATTAAAAGATAAATTATTTTACACACAATTCTGAGAGCTTTTCTCTGTTTCAATAAGAAGCAGGCAGCAGACTAGACAATCCTTTGTTTTATTCCAAGTACATGTACAATAGGTCACAACAGGAAGCTAAACACAGTATATGCGGTAATCAGTCAATAGCTTATGTTCACCCGAGGCCCAAAACCATTGAGCGACACCTCTCTGCATGCTGGGTGTCATCAGCATTATTGCTAGAGAGCACATAACATGTGACTGAAGATGCTTTACAACAACATGTCCAGTCCACTGACATGTTTCTCAGAGATGCAAAATAAAGGTATTTGTCCTCAACCAGAATAGAACACAAGCACAAGACCTGGGAAAGGATACATTAAAAGGACAGTGTGACCGCGGACATTAGCTGACAGTCTTATTGTAAGGATTTGGGCTGTTACTGTATATAGCCATTGAAAAGGCGGAAGACGTCATCTGTGGATAAGTAATTTTTCCTTTTACATCTCAGTGATGTCAGATATCCAGTGGTATCATCAAGATCAAATTTTTTGATTTGATTTGATTTACTCTATTAGATAAAATACTTATTAAAAGACACCCTAATTAAGGCATCAAATCCTTCGGCTTCATGTAAATTTTAGTGGTGGGCCTCTTTGGCTCATTAGTCGTTTTCCTCTCAAAGCTGTCATCAGCCTCTGAGTTGTACTGTACTGTGGCAAAGACGCAACAGCAGCCAGGATTTTAGATTACAGGTCATCTAAAATGCGGGACAATGAGAGTTTAATGCACCTGCCACTTCATTTGGGTGTTAGTTCACAGTTCCTGTTAAACTGAATCTGGAAAAATCTTTCCAGCAAAACAGGTCCGCAATTCAGTCCCACACTGTCGTAGACGCACCATGCAAACGGCTTCTCATCTGAGAAACCCTCAGTCAGAACACAGGCTCAGTTCGTTTTCATCCAGACCGTCTCGTCTTGCATAATAACATGCTTAATACTGCTTCACACGCAGTATGTTCTCCACTCCTCTACACAGATTCGACGCCTACAAAACGTAACATAACAATCACTCATGTAAAGATTCAGTGACAATCAGCAAAACTTTGTAAAATTAAACAATCCATTAACAAGTCAGAAAAATACTAAGCAAAACCTACTGAGTTTGACAATTACAAAATACAAAGTTAAACAATCATAAATCTATTTTATCACTCAAGTGTCTTTAAATTGACCCAATAGTATATAAATATATGAATCTATTGCTTTATTGAGGATATACTGCTTAACACAATGCTAAACCGCTAACCTTTAGCTGTAGAAGGCAAGAAAGGCTCCCAGCAACTAATCACAAGGAGATTCAGTCTTACAGGCAAGACTTGCAGTTACTGATGCTCAGTGGTTCAAGAACGGGCCGACTCACACGTGAGTCTGAAATAAAAGGAGGCTGAGGAGCCGCATCACGGAGCTACAGTAAAAACTGGAACCAAAGCACAGAGTCTGAAAGTGTTGTTGCAACAAAAGGACACAATTGATAGTAACTGCAATATGACTCAAACAAATATAAGTATATAAGAATGAACACAGGTCCAAGATCAGCAAAAATGGAGAATGTATAATGAAGTATAATGATGGATTTCATGGACTTCTCTGGGTTGCACAAATGTACCTGTCAGTGGAAGTGTACATTTGATCTAACACTTTTATTTTAATCAGACCATGCTCCAATAGTAAACAGACACTCAGTCATGTTCCAGTTTGTCCATTTTGTTCTAAGTTAAAAACACACACACACAAATGGGTTTATGTAGCAGTAGTTTGTGTGGTGTGTGTGTGTGTATTTAGTACAGGAATCACACCTGAGTGAAACACATGGTCCAGTAGCTCACTGATCATCACCTGAATGCTTATGTCAATAAATGAAAGTCTGCTGACCTTTCTTTCACGCACAGTTAGACAGGCACTGATAACAAACACTGTAAATGTAGCTTTCGTCTTTGAAGACCTAGTTGAATATACTAGAACTAATAGCCTTTACGTTTGCTGTAAAGCTAAGCTATTATTAAACCTCAATGTTTGTTTGACCAGGGGAAGCTACTGTAACTGAAGCATAGTTATTGTTGATACAGGAGCATTTCAGCTGTTGTTCAGCTCCTCCAATATAACACCAGCGCCAAAGATTTGTAACGTTTCTGAGCGCTGTCTATTGATCACCGATTAAAATGTCAAAGCTAAAGTTGGACTCTTCAGTTCGGAGCATGGATGAAGGTATCATTGACAGGCTACAGGAGGAGCGATTTACAGTCCTGCAAAGAGGAAAGGCTGTCTGCCAAACTGCCAAATCTGTCAAAACGTGCAAAACTACTCTTTGTAGGACTTTCCTAAACCACTGACTGTGCTGTTGTCCACATTTGCAAAGGGACAGGAGAGATTATAAAGGATCCCAACAAGAGTCTAATCAGACTCTCAGTATGTTTTTAATGAATCTGGGATTGATTGATTTCCCTCTATTGACCCAAAAACATATTGAAAGAGTGGTAGGGTTGATTATAAGAGCTGAAATTCCTTTCACCCTGGTTAGCACTCACACAGAGGCTGGACACGTGTTTTTGGATTCATAGTTCCCCCTGAAATCACCTGGGCCACACAGGTGGGTGAACAGTCCATCATAAACGGCTGCTACCGCTCACCGCCTTCACTGTAAATCCAAGGAATGATGCGTTCAAATAAGGCCCCACATTATACAGAGCGTGTGAAATGAGTGGAAACAACCAGTTTCAGAGAGGCCTGACTTCGCTTTGCAAGTTATTTAAGGTTATATCAAAGTACATATTATAAAAGTGTCTATGTTAAGTGTAAGATAATTCACTAGCTAAAACCAGTCTCGGTATTATTTCAGTCAAGGTGCAGAACAACAGCTAACAGCGTTAACAGTCCGACAGGCGATAATAGTCTGAAGCTCACAGCATTCGCTAATCTGCCTTCGTCTCGGCAGCAGGGGGCGCTGCAGCAGCCGAGGACAACAGTCTGGCAGCTTCCTCGCGCGTCTTCACCGGCCCCTCCCCTCCTCCCCCCTCCACCTCCCCCCTGTCCAGGCCCGGCGGAGGCTGTCTCTGCGTCACGGGGTGCCGGGCCTGGGCCCGGTGCCGCCGCGGGTGGAGGAAGAGCGCGGGGTCCGGCATGGCCGTGGGCTCCGCGGGGCCCGTCACCCTCTCCACGGGCACGCACTCCCTGGCGCGCTCCACCCGCAGGGACGCGCGGGCGCTCCTCCGCTTGGGTTTGACCGCGGGAGAGGCGGCGCAGGCGCCGTCGGGGCCCGGCCCGGCGCCGCACGGGGCCCCCTGGGCGCCGGCGCGGCCCGGGAGCCCCTGCCTGTGCTGCAGCCGCTGCTGGTGGAGCTTCTGCTTGGCGGCGTGCAGCTGGAAGGAGAGGTACGCCGCCGCCTCCGTCTGCTTCTGCAGCTCCGTGTTGAGGATGGTGGAGCAGTGGCTGCGGCGCTTGAGCTCCTCCAGGAAGTGGCGCTCCTTTTCCTTGAGGGTGGCTCTGAGAGCTCCCACCAAAGGACCTTTATGGCTCAGCTCCTTGCGAAGCTCTGCTAAAGTGCACTCCTGCGCCGCCAAATGGGTTTCCATGTCCTGACAATGGGCCTCCAGAAGCTTCTCTTCTTCCTGTAACTCTGAGATGAACCAGAAATGTTAATCGGATGTGTTTTATGAATGCATGAATTAATTTAAGATGAAGGTTTGTTGGAACCAGTTTCATGATCAGATGAGTAAAATGAACCTTGGTCTCTGTGCAAAGATAAGGTTTACTGCAGCATACGGATATACTGTATTGTTCCTGCTTCTGTGCTCTGTTATTCTGGGGGAAATTCCCCAGAGGAGAGGGATGTATGCATAAAAAAGCCCTGAGTCAATATCATCCTCAGGGCTGACTGAGCTGAGGAGGACGTTACGCTCCCAGAGGCCACTGAAATGGGTCAGCTGTGCCGGGCAGAACAGTCCCGCAGGACGCCGCTGCTGGAGGTAATGTTAAAGCCTGGAATTCCTAAATGTAATAAGGTGCTTCACGCGCGATAAGAGCTTTAGGTGTTCGGTTAAAGCCGCTTCCTCTGATTGCTTTATTATCTACATGATCCTCCTCCATGATCCCTTTCCTTCCATATATTCTCAATCCTCTCTCTTTCTCTGTCCGCCGTGGACGATGAATCAGAGGACTGATCAATGGCAGGCTTTCTGTCGCCATGGTCAGACTGAGTTCACGCGCTAACTATAGAACGCCTAATGTGATCCTCACTTCCTTCCACGCTCCTCCACGTCTGCAGCAGACTGCATTTCACCGCTGTGTTCTCCCCCAATCGCCCTCCTCTCTACCGCTCATTACGTCGTTCCCTCCATCCCTCCCTCTCTCTCTCTATGTCTGTCTCTCACTCTCGGCGCACTCTGTAAGCGGACACCCCCGCTGGGACGCCGAGGAAAACCGAGAGCAGGCAAAGAAACAGAGGATGGATCAATCTGTCAGGTCGGGAGGGGAGCGGAGGGCCGCGCGGTATTGACGGGTCGAGGGGGAAAAGCCTGCGCTGGAACAGGAGATGGGTCTAATGGCTGCGTAATGCAGCCGCGCAAGACTCCCCCCTTAGTGTCTACAAGCACGCGTACGCACAGAACGTCTGACTGTTGTTTCTCATTCACCGTGACAAAATGGTGCCTATCCGAGCATGAGGAGGCCCCCGGGCGGTCCAGCAAGCGTCAGCCGCTTAGACAGTGACCCTCACACAGATATGACGGCGGCGTTTCAACGCGGCTCATCAGCATGCGACATGAAAGCTCCACCGACGCGCAGGACAACGAAGGCCGCGTGCGGGTTCCTCCACTCACATGTGAGGAGATGAAGGGCGAGACAGGGGTGAGAGGAGAGAAGAGGGTGGCTGACAGGGATCTGTCCCCCGGGGGGGGGGGGGGGGGGGGGGGGGGGGGGGGGGGGTGGGGGGGGGGGGGGGATGGGGGGGGGGGTGGATGGGGGGGGGGGACAGAGGGAGGCACGGAGAGGTCCAGGCTCAGAGAGACGGTCCAGTGAGGACTGAGGCTGACTGCAGCAAAAACACGCAACCCCAGAGATGCAAAGACTCTGTCTGTCTCCAGAGAGTCTCTGTCTTTGTGTGCTCACAGCAGAAACACACAACAAAATCACACTGGACAGAAATGAGTCCCAGATTGATGAATGTGAGCATGTGAGGCATTAAAATAAAATAAAAAATACCTATTTGACTTCTGCCTGGAGGCTTCACCTTCAGCTCACTCGTCAACTCTGGAAGACACAGGACACAGGACGGTGAGAGTGACATAAAGGCTGCGCTGCTGCTGGTTAACATAACAGATGCTCAGTGCAGCGTCCTGCAGATTTTTAGTCGGCCGCATGAATAAATAACGAAGCTAAATCTGAAACTTTACATCGAAGGGCGTGTCAGAGTCCTGACCACTGATGTCATGCTACATTAGCACTGTGGAGAAACACAGCAACTCAGACAGACATAAACATCTAAAAAGACAAACAACCTTGAAAACTGAGCACAGACAACATCATTTATCATGTTCTACAGATTCATGTTTGATTAATTACTCACTTGTTACTACATTTGTAAGTAACTCTTACATTGTAGGTGGCTGTTGTGTTGTGTTAGTGGAATATCTTTGCATCCATTCACATGTACCATATGAACAGACAGACAACATCAGCAGGTTGAATAATGATGGACGGCAAAACTAAAGTACGATACAAACGTCACGTGACGTCACATCTGGCGTTTTGTATTCATGATTCAACTGCATCATGTCTCAGTCTCATGTATCCGTTCAATGCAGCGTCTAATGTCCTCTGTTAGCAGATGGTTTCCTAGTATGGGGTGGTCTGTTATTAGAGCTGATGGCCCGTCACTGGTGACCTCAGCGGTCTGGGACAGTGTTTTGGGCTGCAGACGGCTGCTGGTGTCTGGCCTGTCAGTCACTCAGAGAGGCCTGACTGCAGCAGGGAAATGTCCACCTTCAGCTTTGTGCACACGCTGACACACAGCAGCGGGCGTGTGGCCAGTCCACGTTCTGGGTGAACGTAACACAGATCTGAAATAGCTTCTGGATTCCCAGACCCTTAAATGCCTAAATGCTGATAGTAATAACACATTGTGGAGCTCAACAGCCGCCACGGTGGTTTTCTTCTTCTGTTGTTTCTGTCACACCCTTCCTGCTTCTCCTGCAGTCAGGATTACACGCCCACCCACCCATGCAGCTGGCATGAAGGGGGAGAGACGAGGGCACAAAGAGAGAGAGCGGAGAAGGAAGCTTGGAAATAATGAGGCCCAGCCACGATCCTCACTCCCAACTACTGTCCCACAGTCACAATGACACTGGTTTAGCTGCAGGAAATGAGCTGTAGGTGACGAACGCTGCAACAAAAGCAAAGAGGTATTGAGCGCATTTCATCATCCGGCGGGTGTCACACTTTGTAGGTCAGGCTTATCTCCAGACTCACCGAGAATCCAAGGTCTTTGTTCAAACCCGACGCTGATCATTTCAAGGGCAAACACACAAACGCAGCTAATTAATTTCCACGACAAACAACAGGGAGACGGAACAGAAGACGAACCTCATTTGTCTTGTTGTTAACGGGACTGAAGCGCGAGGGCCGACGTGCTGACGAGGAGTTTAGAATAATAACATAGAGGTCAATAGTACGAAGGCAGAGCTGACGACCGGCTCAACCTTCAGGTTGGCTCTCAGCATCGAGCAGCCAACCTCACTCTGTAAAAGCACTCTGCATGAGAGCATCCAGAGAATCTTCAAGGAAGCTCAACCGAGAGAGAAGCCGTCGGTCTGTGGTTCATTAACATAAACATTAGTGCTCCTTATGGACAAACTAATTATAACCATCAACATCTGTGTTATTGTCCAGATGTGACTGTGACTGTCACTTCACAAAGTGATGGAGGGGGTGGTTGTGGTTGAGCCACATCTGCTATGCCCCCCCCCCTTGTTCCACCCCCCTGTGTCTGCCACCACGCTCTCCTTCATATGGACGACTACGACTAATGCTGTCAGGGGGCGGCAATGAAAGGACCCACATGCGCAGCACGGAGGCAGGGTTATGATCAAAAGGAAGTTTATTTTCCAACGCACGGTCAAACGGTCCAGGTCATACACGGGAGGGTTTAAAGCAGTAACAAGGGGAGCAGGCAATCTCGAGTCCAATGTCCAGGCAGGGTTCGTACACAAAGAGGCTCAGCAAAAGTACAGGCAGGGATGAGACAAACTCACGGTCAGTAGCAGTCCAGGGTCAGGCGATGAAACATACATACACTCATGGAACTCGAATACGCTGATGAAACTGGGACACCGAAGAAACACAACAATCTGGCAGGGAACTAAGGACACAGGTGGTGGTTAAATACAACGGGACTCGATTACTGATGACGTGCAGGTGTGAATAATGACCGGGTGAAACAAGAACAGCTGTGACGTGACATAACCCGGAAGTGAAGCTAGAACACAAAACAGAGACCGGGAGACTACCAAAATAAAACAGGAAACTGGGATCGAAAACAGAAGAGTCCTTTCAAAATAAAACCAAGAACGAAAACCTGACAGTACCCCTCCCTCTAGGGCGTCTTCCACGGCGCCCACGGAAGCCCCCCCCCCGAACCAGGGCGGGCGGAGGGTGGACACAGGAGGAGGGACTGAATCCCTCCCCTTCCAGGCAGACAAGCAGGGTGGGTGGAGGGAGGACCGGAGGAGGGTCAAAACAAGAGTCCACAGAACCAAAACCGAAAGTCCAAGACAGGGAGAACAGAGTCCAGGAGTTCCTCACGAGGGTGGTGGCAGGAGAGTCCACCACGACGGCTGGCGAGGTCCGGGAGAGCAGGGCTGAGCCCAGCCCCCTCCCCGACGGAGATGCTCCGGGGGTCCCAGGGTCGCGGCGGACGACGACGGCAGAGGCTTCGCCATCGTCGTGGCAGGCGGGGACTCACCCCAGGCGAACGGCCGTGGCGGTGGCGGAGTCGAGGCGGACGGCGCCGAAGGAGGCAGCGCCATCCAATCAGCAGGCGAAGCCGAGGGCGAGGCCACCAGTCCGGCAGCCGAGACCAGGACGAGGCAGGAACCGATGCAGGTGCGGCCGGAGCCGAGCCGCCAGGAACCGATGCAGGTGCGGCCGGAGCCGAGCCGCCAGGAACCGATGCAGGTGCGGCCGGAGCCGAGCCGCCAGGGACCGATGCAGGTGCGGCCGGAGCCGAGCCGCCAGGGACCGATGCCGGTGCAGCGGGAGCTGCGACGGGAACGACCCCCTCCTGGAGGTCCGCCGGGACTGCGACGGGCGCGACCCCCTCCTGGAGGTCCGCCGGGACTGCGACGGGCGCGACCCCCTCCTGGAGGTCCGCCGGGACTGCGACGGGCGCGACCCCCTCCTGGAGGTCCGCCGGGACTGCGACGGGCGCGACCCCCTCCTGGAGGTCCGCCGGGACTGCGACGGGCGCGACCCCCCTCCTGGAGGTCCGCCGGGACTGCGACGGGCGCGACCCCCTCCTGGAGGTCCGCCGGGACTGCGACGGGCGCGACCCCCTCCTGGAGGTGCGCGGGAACTGCAGCTGGCGCGACCTCCTCCTGGAGGTGCGCGGGAACTGCAGCTGGCGCGACCTCCTCCTGGAGGTGCGCGGGAACTGCAGCTGGCGCGACCTCCTCCTGGAGGTGCGCGGGAACTGCAGCTGGCGCGACCTCCTCCTGGAGGTGCGCGGGAACTGCAGCAGGCGCTGCCTCCTCCTGGAGGCCGGCGGGCGCTGCGGCTCCGAGGGTGAGAGGGACTGGAACGACCTCTCTCGGGCCGACAGGAACGGGGCCTGGGGCGACCTCTACTTGGCCTACGGGAACGCCCTCAACTTGGCCTACGGAAACGCCCTCAGCTTGGCCTACGGAAACGCCCTCAGCTTGGCCTACGGAAACGCCCTCAGCTTGGCCTACGGAAACGCCCTCAGCTTGGCCTACGGGAACGCCCTCAGCTTGGCCTACGGGAACGCCCTCAACTTGGCCTACGGGAACGACCTCAACTTGGCCTACGGGAACGACCTCAACTTGGCCTACGGGAACGACCTCAACTTGGCCTACGGGAACGACCTCAACTTGGCCTACGGGAACGACCTCAACTTGGCCTACGGGAACGACCTCAGCTTGGCCGACGGGAACGACCTCAGCTTGGCCGACAGGAACGACCTCAGCTTGGCCGACAGGAACGACCTCTACTTGGCCGACAGGAACGACCTCTACTTGGCCGACAGGAACGACCTCTACTTGGCCGACAGGAACGACCTCTACTTGGCCGACAGGAACAGGAACAGGGACTAGAACGGCCGCAACATGGCCGACAGGAACGGCCGCAACATGGCCGACAGGAACGGCCGCAACATGGCCGACAGGGACTGGAACGGCCGCAACATGGCCGACAGGGACTGGAACGGCCGCAACATGGCCGACAGGGACTGGAACGGCCGCAACATGGCCGACAGGGACTGGAACGGCCGCAACATGGCCGACAGGGACTGGAACGGCCGCAACATGGCCGACAGGGACTGGAACGGCCGCAACATGGCCGACAGGGACTGGAACGGCCGCAACATGGCCGACAGGGACTGGAACGGCCGCAACATGGCCGACAGGGACTGGAACGGCCGCAACATGGCCGACAGGGACTGGAACGGCCGCAACATGGCCGACAGGGACTGGAACGGCCGCAACATGGCCGACAGGGACTGGAACGGCCGCAACATGGCCGACAGGGACTGGAACGGCGTCCCCTCCGGAGCTGGCATGACAGCTTACAGCTGCCGAGCTCGACGGGGGAGACGTCGGGCCTGATTGGGCGTGCATAGCACCTGTGCGACAGGTGGTGCCCTCTGGCTGGGACAAGACCTGCGCGTGACTGGACTGAACTGGGGCCGGAACAGGACTCGACTGAACTGGGGCCGGAACAGGACTCGACTGAACTGGGGCCGGAACAGGACTCGACTGAACTGGGGCCGGAACAGGACTCGACTGAACTGGGGCCGGAACAGGACTCGACTGAACTGGGGCCGGAACAGGACTCGACTGAACTGGGGCCGGAACAGGACTCGACTGAACTGGGGCCGGAACAGGACTCGACTGAACTGGGGCCGGAACAGGACTCGACTGAACTGGGGCCGGAACAGGACTCGACTGAACTGGGGCCGGAACAGGACTCGACTGAACTGGGGCCGGAACAGGACTCGACTGGACTGAGGCCTGGGCTGGGCTCGACTGGACTGAGGCCTGGGCTGGGCTCGACTGGACTGAGACTTGGGCTGGGCTCGGCTGGGCTGAGACCTGGGCTGGGCTCGGCTGGGCTGAAGACTGAACGGGGCTCGGCTGGACTGGAGACTGAACAGGGCTCGGCTGGACTGGAGACTGGGCAGCACGCGGCTGAACTGGGGACTGGGCAGCACGCGGCTGAACTGGGGACTGGGCAGCACACGACTGAGCTGGAGACTGGGCTAAACACGACTGAGCTGGAGACTGGGCTAAACACGACTGAGCTGGAGACTGGGCTAAACACGACTGAGCTGGAGACTGGGCTAAACACGACTGAGCTGGAGACTGGGCTAAACACGACTGAGCTGGAGACTGGGCTAAAACCGACTGAGCTGGAGACTGGGCTAAACACGACTGAGCTGGAGACTGGGCTAAACACGACTGAGCTGGAGACTGGGCTAAACACGACTGAGCTGGAGACTGGGCAAAACACGGCTGAACTGGAGACTGAGCGGCGCGCGGCTGGACTGGAGACTGAGCGGCGCGCGGCTGGACTGGAGACTGAGCGGCGCGCGGCTGAACTGGAGACCGAGCAGCGCGCGGCCGAACTGGAGACCGAGCAGCGCGCGGCTGAACTGGAGACTGAGGACCGCGTGAGAGCAGGAAATCCTCCCAGGGAAACAACCAGGGAGCTGGGCAGGTTGGTGCAGGCACGACGATCCGACGGGGCGGGGAAGAGGAAACCGAAACCATCGGCGGTGCGACCGGCGCTGGCGTGGTGCAGAGCGCGTCGCTTAGCTCGTCAGACTTCGCGCACAATCGCTCATAGAGGCGACGAACACTGGGGTGATCTAACGCGGTGTCATCGTCCTCCAGCGTCAATATCGCCACCTCCACGGCGCAGCGCTGGTCCTTCGGGTTACTAGCCCGTCGGTAATCCTCCGCGAGGATCTCGAAATAAACATGTAGGTCGCTGGGTAGCTCGGCGCAGGTAAACTCCATACTTCCGCGGGAGAGTTATACTCGCCGTAAAAAAAAACAAGGAAAAACAGTCACTGACCTGACCGGAGGCTAAGTGCTGGCTGGGTCCAAGTTTGGCCAGATTGTTCTGTCAGGGGGCGGCAATGAAAGGACCCACATGCGCAGCACGGAGGCAGGGTTATGATCAAAAGGAAGTTTATTTTCCTAAGCACGGTCAAACGGTCCAGGTCATACACGGGAGGGTTTAAAGCAGTAACAAGGGGAGCAGGCAATCTCGAGTCCAATGTCCAGGCAGGGTTCGTACACAAAGAGGCTCAGCAAAAGTACAGGCAGGGATGAGACAAACTCACGGTCAGTAGCAGTCCAGGGTCAGGCGATGAAACATACATACACTCATGGAACTCGAATACGCTGATGAAACTGGGACACCGAAGAAACACAACAATCTGGCAGGGAACTAAGGACACAGGTGGTGGTTAAATACAACGGGACTCGATTACTGATGACGTGCAGGTGTGAATAATGACCGGGTGAAACAAGAACAGCTGTGACGTGACATAACCCGGAAGTGAAGCTAGAACACAAAACAGAGACCGGGAGACTACCAAAATAAAACAGGAAACTGGGATCGAAAACAGAAGAGTCCTTTCAAAATAAAACCAAGAACGAAAACCTGACAAATGCGAAGCCTGTAGTACGGATCTGTGTATTAGCAGTGACCTGCGTTTGTCCACATCTGCCTGAGGATGCACATATTTATGTGTATCATGTGCGTGTTTGAATAAATGTATTTGTGGGGACATACATTTGTTTTAGGAACATAAGGTGATTCCCTTTTGTCTAAAGGCTGGATTTAGGCTACAGCTGTGACCTGGTTTGAATGTTGGCTTCAGGCAATAAAACACAGAGAACATGCAATCAAATTAAATGGAGGACCTTATGTCTATGTGTGTGTGTGTGTGTGTGTGTGTGTGTGTGTGTGTGTGTGTGTGTGTGTTCATATGCATTTACTGATTAAAGACCAGAGCCATCTGACCCAAACAGGAAATGATGCAGACTACAGGAATTGTAGCATGACATCATCATGTAGTCACTGTCATTAATGGAGCAGACCCACATTTGATGAACAATGACTGCATGAGGAATAAGATCTGAAACATCAGCTGCAGCCACAAAACAAGGTGAACGTATTCAAGGTGCTGACTCTCACTGCTCATTTTCTTACTTATAGTAATTTAATTTGAATAAAAGTAAACAATAGTTTAGTGATTGTGAGGCCGTGGTTATGTATGATAGTAAAATAAAAATAAAAACATCCAGATGAGCAGCAGCTGGAATCAAAAGGGCCGAGCTAAGCATGTCGTGGTCCCATCACAGTCGTGGGGCTTTCTTTCTGTGGCACACGTGCACAAACACACAGTTACCTGAGCATCGCTTCTGCAGGGACAGGATTTCCAGGTGGAGACCGTGGAGCAAGGTGAGGTGCTCCTGCCTGAGGAACACCACGCTCCTCTCCACACCCTCCACCTGCCGCCTCAGGCTCTCATCACCCATGGCCGAGCCTGGAGGAGCAGAGAGAGGCAGTGAGGAAGGACGGGGCTGCTTGTTTACTCCACCAGCAGCATCCCCGGTCTGCGTTCACAAAGCCCTACAGCACCTGCAGTAACGTTAGGCACCGCAAGCCTGACGTCCAGCTGTAAATGTCACCTTCTCACACCGGGAATGTGCTTATGTCAGCTACGGAGATAAGTGCAGGTTCTGTATTGGGGTCATGGGAGCTATAAATAAGGTACCGATGAGCGGATGAACCCGCAGAAACTGGAGAAGCCCCGCAGCTCCAGTCAAGATGAGATCAACCCTCCATAAGCCTCAACATTAGATAATAAACCAGTACACGTGTGAGCGCTTACCTTGAAATTGATGTTAAGTTCCCCCAATTTAAAAATATGATTTGCGAGCGTTATAAAATAGTCCTCCGATCCGGACACGCTGTTCTCCCGAGATCCAGAGTCTGCGAGCTGCGGCATCCCCGCGGAGACATTTCACCACAAGCCAAGTGCTTTTCAGCCGCACGTGACGCCGTCAGATCAGACGAGGAAGAGGCTGCCGCTGGGCAGCTGCGTGAAGGCGTCAAACCAGCCCGATGCGTGGCACCGCCGACCTCCGGCGCAGCCGCTCCCCGCCGCCGCCGCCGCGTCGAGCATCGTCAACAGGAACATGATTTGAGGGCGATCGAAGCGGAACCCGACGGATGGAGTCCGCAGCTCAGCGCCTCCCCCCTCTCCCCCCTCACTGTCGCCCACCGAGCGAGACGTCGAGCTGCCGGAGACGATGAAAACAAGGCACAGGCACCAGAACACGCGAGAACATCGTACGAGCGGAGCTGATTGGTGGAGATCAGCTGCGCGTGCGTCCGCTGCGGAGGATCAATATGGAAATACTGGGAATACAAAGAGGAAGACGCGATACTTTAATGGCTGAGCCAAAGAAATACACAAAAGACAAATAATGTGTTCTTCCTTGTTAATAAAATCACACTATGAATTTAACAGTTACATAGATCTAAAAACATGTGGTAATTGAATAATGCTTTAAATATAAATGTTGACAAAACTTGACAAGCTTTACATTTTAGTTGAAATTATATTTTCAAATAATATCTTTTTAGTAAAGTAGGTTTTAGTACAAACAGCTGCTCTAATTGTAGATAACAGTCCCAGGATCAGTCCCAGTTCACCCACCACTGGCTGCATAATTTTCTGTTTAATCTGCCCTGAACTAAACACTGTCAAATTAATGTCTAAGTGGTCAAGGTTTCAATTTGAAATACACATTCCACATAAATAGAGAAGCAACAGAGGCACTAGACAGTCACATTTTAATGTTAATCTGAGTGTCAATGTGTAAATCAGCTTGTGTGGTGTTGAATGAGTGTAACTGTGTCAGTCTGTCTAAGCTAATGCTGTCCTCAGATTCACAGCGTTTCCACTATGGAGCTGGGTTCAAACACTGAGGTGATGAAAGCTCTGAGAGCCTCAGTGTCTCAGTAGAACCATGGACCTGCTGCTCCCAGTGTCCACAGCTGTTCATTCAGAGCCTTCAGTGTTTGTGTTCAGCTCTGACATCTAATAACACAGTTTGAACTTTTTACCATTGAACCAGTGGTGGGAATAAGTTACAGTTTAACTTCTGTCAGTACAGATTCACTTGTTACCAGCTGAGTCGTTTCTATCAACTACTTTATTATCACGTCAGGATCAAATCTGACTTTTTTCTTTCTTTTTTCTTTCTGAGATGGAGGTTTACGCTAAGATTAATACTATGATGCTGTAGCGCCACCGTGTGGCTGTGGTGTGTCAATGCATCAGTTTGTCTCAACCTTTAGTTTTTTGAGGAACCGACCACACACACTCAGTATAAATAAGATTTGATTTACAATATGTATAAATAATTAATAAAGTGTAAAATTACTGTACATATTACACACAGAGACACCTACACTAACTCACACTGACATACATTGCCTGGTGATCAGACAACCAGCCGCAGGTGTGCCCAATTGCACCTGCAAAGAACCAGGAGGTGGTGCCGTCCAGTGGCTGGCGGCAAAACCACACGTTGTGACACCAATAGACCCAGCTGACTGGCCATCTGATAAGATACAGTATGAACAGGGTTGGTTCACAGTGGTCCATTTCAAATAGAAAATAGCTTTACATTCCCTAAACAAATGGATGGGGAAAAGTCATTATGACTATTTTAACATTAAAGTAGTCTTAAAAGTCAACATTGAAACACAGCAGGGAAGGTTTGAGTCTCAGGAACTGAGGGTGGATCCAAACCCAGGTTTGTCTTTGAACTCTGGCTCAACAGAAGAGCTTCAACCTGACATGGAGTAAAAGTATGACACGTCTCAGCCTTAAGCCTGAGGACACAGGTTTTCTATGGGTGTAAATGCTGATGTTGAAGCACAGTTTAATATGTTCTGTTCAACAACAATGTTTCTATGTGTGTATGAAACTTCTTGACCAAAAACAGAAGCAGCTTCATCAGGATCATCAAGTAGAATTAGAAAGAATTCAGAGACAAAGAACGTCTGCTTTGTGAAGCTATTTTCTTTTTTAGTTTAAACCCACACAGCAGACGTTACATCAGAATCAGAATAAGAAAAGCTTTTTTTTTTTACAGAAAAAGTGCGAGCGTGTGAACAGTGCGACACAACTGAGGAGCAACTGTTCCTCCTCACAGGAGGAGCGTCCCACAGGATGCATCACTGTCTCCTCCCAGTCAGACAGTGACGTGCTCCTGTGCGCTTCCTGGATTCCAGGAGAGTGGGAGTCCGCAGCACAGTGGGAACAGGGGGAGGTGTGACTGTTGCTTCACCACTGGATCGATTGTAAACGAGAAGGTAATCAGTAATAGTGCCTCTTTCACTTCCTATATCTGCTTCAAGATTCTAGAATTCATTCAAGATTCTTTTCCTCGAGTCAGAACCAGGGGAGGAGAGAAGCAAAAGAACCAAGTAGCTCAGCATCGAGGTTAGTGACATAAATGTTCTCAGCTTTGACTCGGTCGGAAGAGGTTTCTGACTTAACCGTAATATGCAGAGTGACGGCATGAGAATACGAGGGGCAAAAATGCTCGGTGTCAGCCAGAGAAGACGGGAGGTCCTTTTTAGTCCTTTTAATTAGAATCTTTTATAGTTTATAGGTTCTTCGGTACGTTTTTGGCACCTCACTCCTCCCACATACTTTCAGCTACAGGCACCGTTTAAATACGAAACTGTTCAGGTACTTTAAGGAGAAGTGTGGACATATTCATCTTTGGTGTACACGTTCAACTCATAGGGCGCCACCTGCTGGGAGAACCACGCAAGCCTTCAGAAAAGAACGTGCATACACGCCCCCGAAGCGGAGAAAGGCGCACCGAAACAACTGCACACCCCGCACATAGTCGCAAACGCGAGTCGGGTGAGTAGAGGGCATAGATACATAGATTAATACAGCTATACTTTTAAGTGGTTCTTACTTTTCTTGAGGAATAAATTAAACGTTACAGCATTCATCAATATATACATATTTACAACACAACGCATTATGAGTAATGGCCAGTTGTGAGTCATTGTTGGAACCATAAGAGAAACTGCTAGTTTTCAGCTTTTTATAATAGTATCCCTGCAATGTTTCACCTGTTTATTTCTAATGATTAGAAACTGAACAGTAACTGTTACCACCCGGTCCCACCTGGACACTCACATGAGCTGAGAACGTGGGTGCTGAAATGTTCTTCTTTGTCTAAACCTCCCAGAGTGACAGAATTTAACGACTGCAGGTTGAGAAAGTTCCATTTCTAATTGTTTACATCATCACGTTAACAACTAACTGTAGAGTCAGTGTTGAGCTGTGGGTTTAACTGACTGGTGACGTTTAGAGTCACTAACACACCCCACACCTACATGTGCCACAATATAAACTAATTTACTACAGACCACTTAACATACAGTAAACCCTGTAGTATGTGTGGATGAACTGTAACTTACTGTAGCCTCATTAAACACATACAGATCCCACTGGATCCCACAGTCTCCAGTCTTCCTTTTCCTCAAGTGTTGATTCTTCTCTGTCTCCTTTAACAGGATGAAGATGATCTTCAGGATCCTGCTGCTCATCAGCTTCATCTCATGCGTCTCTGGTTCGTTCACATCTTCACTGTCCAGCACAGAATAAATTTTTTTGTACCAAATCACAAACAGATAGAGATTCTGTGAAAATCCTCCTTCATTAAATGTTAGTGTCCCAATAAAATGATGAAGACAAACAAAACATAACTATTTATTTCTAAGTCATTTATTTTTCCTACTGTAACATGTAATTACGTAGGTTCATTAACTATACAATATACTATACTATAGTTTATACTATACTAATACTATACTATACTAACTATATATAGTTACTATAATAATGGTAATACATACTTTAGTATAATAACATTATGGGCTGATATTCACTCATTCACATCTCATATGGATTTAACAATACAGTAAACATTAAACAGAACTAAACCTCTGTCAGCACTGAGCATAAACACTCACACGTTAAAGCTCTGTGTGTTTGCTCCACAGGATCATTAGTAGTGAATGTGACCCAGACCCACTATCAGGCAGAGCAGAACCACAGCATCACACTGGAGTGGACCTTCACACCCAAACCTGACGTGTCCATCACCTCAGTTTACATCATCTGTCAGCTGGTGACTGATCTCAGAGTCTCAGTCCTGTTTCATTTCCATGAAGGTGTTGAGGTCTCAAAGTCTCAGGATCAACAGTTTTCAGGACGAGTCCAGTTTGACAGAGACAAGCTCAGAGTGTCAGGCTTGGGCAGGTGTCGGACCCACATGCACGGCGCAGAAACACAGATGTGATTAAGTGCAGGTTTATTCGGTGATACAGAGTCAGGCGGTCCAGGTCATACACAGTTCGTTCCAGTAGACAATACACAAGGGAGCAGGCAATCTCAGGGTCAAGGTCCAGGCAGGGTTCGGTACACGAGCAGACTTGGCAACAGTACAGACAAGGATCAGGCAAAAACTCACGGTCAGATTATCAGGCACAGGTCTTTCACAGGTAGCAGGATCAACAGGGTTCAGGCAAGAATCAATGGTCGAGGCGGTCACGGTCAAAACACGAATGGCAACTATAGAATGCTGGAAAGAGTACATGAACTAACAATCTGGCGACTGGTGTAGGTGAGAGGTGGAGGTTAAGTACAGGTGCTGATTACTAATTAGCAACAGGTGTGGGTGATGAGAACCGGAGCGTGACAGGAAGTTAACAAAATAAAACAGGATGTGACATGTAACATGAATCATGACACAGAGAAGGACGACTCAGACTCCAAGTGTCCAGACTCAGGACTGATGACTCAGGACGCTATGACTGTACCATCAGAACATCAGATGGGTGGAATATGGACGTATGTCGACTCAACGTCACTGGTGAGTTGGTCCAATGTTACTGTTGATTTTCAGGATGATGTTTTACAGACTGAACTTCTAATAATGATTTAACTCATTCTAATCTATTATTATTATTATCTATAATTTATCTATAATCTATAATATTATCTATTATTATTATTATCTATTATTATCTATTATAACAGAAGCACAATGAACGATGCACACTTAAGATGCACATACAGTATTGTCTTTTTTGATCTGGAGCAGTGTAAAAACACACAGTGATTATTTTTTTTCCATGTTCTTTACAGCAGCTGTTGATCATCACAAAGCAACACATCGAAGAACATCAGATGGTTGGAACATGGACAAATGTCGACTCAACGTCACTAGTGAGTTGGTCCAATGTTACTGTTGAATTTCAGGATGATGTGTTACAGACTAAGCTTCTAATAATGATTTATCTAATTCTAATCATTATATTAGAATTATATCACATGTTGAGAGCGAAACATAGTTAATGTAACGATTCAAACTCAAGCTGAACATATTAGTTCAGCTAGTTTTTGCTGGACAGATTGTAATTGTTGACCTGGACGTTTGTCTTTACAGCAGCTGTTGATCAGCACAAGACTCAGACAACAGTGAGTCCAGAACCAGAGAACCGGGGGAGAACAGGCCTTTACGCTGCATTGGTGCTGTTTGTCTGTATGTGTGTTCTGCTGTTTCTGTTGTCCTATCGACTAAAACTCAGGGTATAACAAAGGTAACGTCTGCTATGTGACCTTAACCTAATCTTTAGAAGACAGTGACTTCACAAAGCAGACGTGGTGTCTGTCTCCTTTTACTTGATGATCCTGATGAAGCTGCTTCTGTTTTCTTGCCAAGAAGTTTCATACACACATAGAAACATTGTTGGTGAATAGAAAATATTAAACTGTGCTTCCACATCAGCATTTACACCCATAGAAAACCTGTGTCCTCAGTCTTAAGGCTGAGACGTGTCATACTTTTACTCCATGTCAGGTTGGAACTCTTCTGTTGAGCCAGAGTTCAAAGACAAACCTGGGTTTGGATCCACCCTCAGTTCCTGAGACTCAAACCTTCCCTGCTGTGTTTCCATGTTGTCTAGTGTCAGTTTGAGTTAGTTTAGGTGTCTCTGTTTCTCTGTGTGTAACATGTACATTAATTTAGCACTTCATCAATTATTTATACATATTGTAAATAAAATATTATTTATACTGTGTTTGTGTGCGGTTGGTTCCTAATAAAAATTGAATGAGTCAAACTGATGCACTGAATCTAACACTTAAACACCACAGCCATAGGGCGGCGCTACAACATCATAGTATTAATCTTAGCGTAAACATGTAAGAATACAGTAGTTGACTCAGCTGGTAACAAGTTAATCTGTACTGACAGAAGCTAAACTGTAACTTATTCCCAACACTGGTTCAATGGTAAAAAGTTCAAACTGTGTTATTAGATGTCAGAGCTGAACACAAACACTGAAGGCTCTGAATGAACAGCTGTGGACACTGGGAGCAGCAGGTCCATGGTTCAGACATCAGACATCACAGCAGGAAGTTGGAGAACAAAGGTTCAGTAGAACAAAAAGGTTTGTTCTGTTCGTTTAACTTCATCCATGTAAAAATGTAATTGGTTTGTGTGTGTGTAACATGACAGTAATTTAGCACTATTGATTATTTATACACGTATTTATACATATTTATTATGTGTACACTGTACACACCACAGCCACAAGGTGCCGCTACAACATCATAGTATTAATCTTAATGGCTCAGGTCAACTGAGCAGTTTTACATCAGACCTGATAAAACATCATGTTAAAATATAATTGGTGTAAAACCTTTGTTGTGGTGAAAGAGTTTCCAAAGCTGTGAGACCAAACCCAGGAAGCTGATGACATGTTGGACCTTCAGCAGCTCTAGTTGCAGCTGGACTTCAACCCAAACTGTTCTCAGATCTGCCTGAAGTGTCGACTTCACCAACTACTAAGAGAAACTGTTGCTGCTCTGATGATCCAACAGATGAAGCTCAGCTGGGTTTTAGTTTAACAGAAGGTTAAAGCTGCAGAAAAAGGTTGACATGAAGACACCAATAGAAACAAAGTCATCCAGAAAATACAGAGATAAAATAATATCTGGTTTGGTTCCAGCTCCACAACGAAGCAGAATTGGTTCAACAATTAGCAACACTTAGACAGTTTAGAACAAGTAAGTGGAGTTGTAACATCTCAACAACCAAATGTCTCCATGTTTGAGTCTCTACATTCACAGACCTGCAACTCTGTCCAGACTGAAGATCTCACATTGTAAACACAGTGGTTGAGGCTCTGAGCGACAGCAAACGCTTCATTTAGGTTCATTTATAAACAGTAGCAACAATTCACAATAAAAGTGTTTTTTGATATTAATGCACAAAAGTGAACTGACTTCACTGTGTCAAATGTTGTGGTACTTTCTATTATATAGAAATGAATTCAGGTCACAGCATCAGAAACAAAGTTCATTTGCTGTACAACAAAGTATCACTCATTCAGACATTTTATAGAAAGTTTATAGATAAATTTCAAAATTAATTTAATGACAAACAAGTCATTAACACACGTCTCAATTTTATTCTGTTTTTATTTGGAGCTAAAACTATTTGGAGAAAAATAGCAAGTCTGTTTTAAAACAAAATACTGTAAAATAAAAAGTAATCAGACATATTCACCTTATTGATGTTAGACTATTAAACCTTCTGTTAATTTGCAGCTGCTTCACACTGAAACTTTGAACATTTAGCAAAACTAGTGATTTACAGTGTTTAGTTCAGATTAAACAGAAAGTGATGCAGCCAGTGGTGGTTGGTGACCACAACATTTAAAGGAGGTGGAAGCTCTGCTGTACAGGTTTACTATAATAAATACAAGTTCATAGATTTATGCTTCCATCAGTATCACAAACCTGATCATGATGTCCACAAACAGACGAGTTTTAAAAACGCATAAATATCCATCAAATATCTTCACTACAACCAAAACGCTCTCTCCACACCCTCCACCTGCGCCTCAGGCTCTCATCACCCACGGCCGAGCCTGAAGGAGCAGAGAGAAGCAGTGAGGAAGGATGAGGCTGCTTTATGTTTACTCCATCAGCAACATCCCATCATCTGCCAGACACACGATTAGAGCAGTGACATCAAAACACAAGGTTCATTCCTCTTTATTTTCACGTTAAACCAGTATTAGTATATCAACAAAAAAATTTGATTATTTTTGCAATCTACCAAAACTGCAACAAACAAGCTTATTATTAATAATAAATTACTAATAGACAAAATTCTGACAAATGACAATTTGACATTCTCTGAGCTGATGGTTCTGGTTTCAGAACCTAAGTTGGGTTCAGTTTAAGTAAACATTCCAGGTTTTTCCTGCTGTTGAAGGTTAAAGTCATCCAAGCTGTTACATAGGTATTAAAAGAGTTTCATAATTTAACAATCACTACACAAAAATCCAATCAAAAATTATACAAAAAAGGGAGTTTAATTTCACCAACGCAGTCAGTTATTGTATTTACAGAGTTTGATGAGGAAACATGAGGCTGTTTGTTAAACCAGTTTTCAGGTTTACCTGATAAACATACACAGCAACATAATGAACACAAGTTCATAGATTTAAACTTCCATCAACATCACAGGCCTGAACACCATGTCCACAAACAAATGTGTTTTAGAAACACATAAATATCCATCAAATATCTTCACTACAACCTAAACAAAGTTTGAATATGAATTTATATTACAAAAAAATCAAGAAAAATGAATAAGCTACAACAGTTCTGTTCAGAATCTACTTCAATTCTGACAAAGACTTTGTGATTTGGGTTTTACTGTAGGTTTCCTCTGAACTGCACCAGTACTTGTCAGTAGAGATGGCGAAATCGAAGCCTCATGAATCACTGAGCAACTATGACACAGTTGGGCTGTAATCGACACATTGCTCGACACCATCATGACACAGTCAGAACAACGTCACCTGCTGGTTGTGCGTAAAAACTGCATCAGAGCAGACTGACCATCAAACCCTCTCTGATACGTGGTTGTTCAGGATCACAGTCCATGTTTTATTGTCAAATAAAATTTATTTGTGTTTCTCTGTGGATAATTATATAATATAATATAGAATATATATAAGAAGCCTTGATGTGGTAAATATGTTTGATAGTTCAATGTTATTAGAGCTGTATTTGGTTCTACTGTAACTCTGTTTATTACTACATTGAGGAGACATGTTTGTCAGTTAGTTTAATCAAAGACCTTTATTTAATTTTATTTTTCCACAGAACATGACTTTAATCACATTCTCGCCACCTCTCCAGCTTTGGAGAAGAGCCGTTTGCACGGCACTGATGTCTGACTAATAAAGATATCATATTGAAATTGCGACTTGTCAAAATGTAGTTTAGTCTTTAATTACATTTTGAACTTGTCATGAATACATTACAGATGTCTGTAATGTGAAACTTGTCTATCTTATAGATCATCTATCATCTTATACAGTAGATCATCTCCGGACCGCTTGCCACGTTTATAAAGCGCTGACATGTAAAAACAACCGTCCGTTCAAACTGCACTTAAGCCGCTCGGCAGTCACGTGACGTATCGACACCTCTCGCTCTCATTGGTCACGTGATTCGGAACGCGCTCGAGATTCTGCTTGACGACACTTCCGCTTCAAAAGATCGACGCTGAGTCGAGCAGGAGGTCTCGAGTTGGACATCTCTACTTGTCAGATGTTCAAACACTCATGACATCACATGTTGAAACACTGGGTCAAAGATATTCTACCTGATGTAACCAACAATAATGATCTCAGCAACAAAACAACTTCAACTAATCAACTGTTTTTTCAACAGGGAAATTCATCAATTGTTGTGTCCAGACCAGTTTCTTTCCAGTTCAAATAAATTACATACATAATTGAACCAATGACTTTACAGATCAACCACACAATGCATGAAGAGCACAGCAGTGTGATGCCATACAACAGTGATGAATTAGAAGAACAGGCAGCTGTGTGTGTGTGTGTGTAACACATCTGTACTGACGCTGCATCTGCAAGAAAAGATGACGCAGATCTACAGAGAGGTCACAAATTAAAGACGTGTGAAGAGCTTGGCGTTTTTGAGGCAATTGCTGAGATGACGATGAGGATTGTGAGGATTCCAGTTAAGGCAAAATGAACATTAGCCTGTACATCGTCACCCTCACGCTACAGAAACAGCTACAAATACAAAAGCGTTGATGCAGGTTTTAGACACAGCATCATCTGCTGACGGACACTGATGTCAGAGGTCTGTGGTACGTAGCTGGATGTAAACCACAGCATCATGTCACTGAGCTGTGCAAGATTAATCAGAGCAAAAACAACAGTCATCACCCAAATATTCAGATTAAAGAAAAATAAATACCAGTTTAATGTCACAGTTTCTCTGTAATTACTGGTATTTGCTGGATTTTCTTCTTTTCAATTTCATTCTGTAAAGAAAACCCACCTGCTGAATACTGACAGCAAGGCCTGTCACGGTGGAAAGAGGCAGAGAACAGTTAGAAGCTCTGAGGTAGCAGGTGATTTTAAGATGAGGACAAGTCTTAACTAAACATGCAGGGTCTGGATCTGATGTGGATGGATACACATATTAGATATAAGATATTGTGTATTTGCTTTTGTTTCATACTAACATGAGAGTTACACACGTGCAGCTCATCGTCCCTGGGGGAGAATAAGGCATGAGGCTCTGCCTTACAAGGCCTCGCATTGTGGAGACAGTACTGGCACTGAGGGAAGACTGTAGAACACACACAAGCCAATTCATCAAAGCTACAACTGAGAGCCAGCGTAGCTTCAACACAATGACTATTCCTGATCAATGGATGGAACAGGAAGTAAAAACAGGCCTCTGTCTCAGATCGGATCCCAACTCCAGCAGAGCGTGTGTTCATGAGTGGAATCGTCCTGGTCTCTCCTACATCTCCTTCTCCTTGTCTTTCTTTGCCTCCCGAGCGCTGCCCTTCAAAAAGTCGCTCCTGAGCAGCCGATAAAACAGCACGATGTTCATGGCGGTCATGATGGCCATGCCCACGCTGCCCAGCGTGTAGGCCAGCAGCGGCACCTTGTCCCTATTTATTATTATTATTATTACTATTATTCCTAGTCATGCTGCTGCTGTAAACAAAAAAATTCCACATTGTGGGATTAATAAAGTCGTATCCTATCCTTTTTCCTAAACGTATCCCACCAACTTCAGGCATCAGTTTTACCCGAAGAGTTGACAAAATCTAGTCACAATTCAAATCCAACCTACATCTTCTTCTAAGCTTAACTAATACAGGAACTAGTCTGAAACATGGAAAGACATGTGTCACATCTGAACCCCTTTTACTGTGTGTTTGAAAGAGTCAGTTCCAGAGGCGTGGTCCTGTTCCACCGTCTGTCCATCATCCTGCTCCGTTATCTGTTCATTCTCATTCATCCTGTTCCATCGGTCCACAGTCACGTCTGCCAAACTGCTCTGGGTTCAGTGGGTGCTCCCCTAATGTGAATCCAGGCCGTGCCCTGGGTTCTGTTGCCATTGGGTTCAGTCTTGTCTGTTCTGTTGACAGTGGGGACGACACAGACACAGTTGCTCTCTGTGCTTCAGTCTGTCCTTGTGTCCGTAACCAGTGATGTGTTCGAGGGCTGTCATCCTCATTAGAATCAGAATCTACTCTGAAGTCGTGCTCTGTGTTCCTGAATTAAACCCCTGTTCTTCTCTCGGCCTTTGGTTGTTGCTTCTTTTTTAGACGGCTGAACTTCATCTACAGACGACTCATTGACAAGATGGAGGAGGTTCTGATGAGGCGTCTGCACAGTGTTCCCACCTTTCTCTGGCGCCCGTGGTAAATAGGGCTGTGATTCACCTGTTCTTTCACTACAGACACTGTTTGTTCCCAATAGGGTCTGAGCTTCGCTGACGCTCCCCTCTCACTCATGTTGGACCAGAACTCTGTTACAGGTTTCAGTACAACTCTTATGTGACGTCATAGTATCTCTTGCCTCGTGTATTGGATTGTCCACTGTTCCTTGTAGCGATCCGGTGCCTCCTTCATTCCTGCAGCCCATTTCTCTGTGTAGGTTTCTGTGCATTAACATGCAGGAAAGTGAACTGTCTTCACTGTGTTAAATGTTAATGTACCGTCTACTACTGTATGTAACAACAGATTCAATAGTATCGTGCAATATTACGTCATGCAGAAATAATTTTATCTCTGGAATTCCTCGAATTCAGCTTCAACCTTATGTTAAACTAAAACCCAGCTGAGCTTCATCTGTTGGATCATCAGAGCAGCGACAGTTTCTCTTAGTAGTTGGTGAAGTCGACACTTCAGGCAGATCTGAGAACAGTTTGGGTTAAAGTTCAGATGCAACTAGAGCTGCTGAAGGTCCAACATGTCATCAGCTTCCTGGGTTTGGTCTCACAGCTTTGGAAACTCTTTCACCACAACAAAGGTTTTACACCAATTATGTTTCTACATACACATTATATTTTCACATGTATGAAGATAAACAAATAATGTGAAACTGCTGAGTTGTGACCTGAGGCATCATAAACACCTTCTTCTGCACCTTTGTTCTCCAACTTCCTGGTGTGACGTTTGACTGCCTTAAAGGTGATGCTGTATCGTTTCCACTATGGAGCTGGGTTCAAACACTGAGGTGATGAAAGCTCTGAGAGCCTCAGTGTCTCAGTAGAACCATGGACCTGCTGCTCCCAGTGTCCACAGCTGTTCATTCAGAGCCTTCAGTGTTTGTGTTCAGCTCTGAGATCTAATAACACAGTTTGAACTTTTTACAATTGAACCAGTGGTGGGAATAAGTTACAGTTTAACTTTTGCCAGTACAGATTTACTTGTTACCAGCTGAGTTGTATATCAACTACTTTACTATCTGTCACGGCGCTCTAGGTAGAGGACCCACATGCACGGCGGAGACAAAGCTCGGTGATGAAAAGGGTTTATTAGTACTCGTAGTCAGGCAGGCAAGGGTTGATACAAAACTGAGGCAGTAGCGGTACAGGCATGGATCAGACAGTCGGTGGTCAGACTTACGGCAATGCAGGATCACAGATGAGGCAGGCGGCAAGGTCAGGGAAAGCAGGGTCAGTCACAAATGCTGGAATGCTGGCTATTACACAAAGACAATCTGGCAACTGGGCAGGGAAAGAGCTGGTGCTTAAATACAGAGGTGATATGCTGATGGATTACAGGTGAGTAGAGTACTAATGAGACACAGGTGAGTTAACTAGAGACGGAGGTAAAACTGGAACTTAAAACATGGGCACTGAACAGGAAGTGGTAGCAAAAAAAAAACCCGTAAATGAATGGAAACAGTAACTGATTGGAAACAGTAACTGATTGACCTGGACTGTGACACTATCAAGTCAGGATCAAATTCTTCTTCCTGAGACGAAGGTTTACACTAAGATTAATGATGTTGATGTTGTAGCTCCTTGTGGCTGTGGTGTTTAAGTGTTAGATTCATTGTACTGTATCAGTTTGTCTTATCATTCAGTTTTTAGTTTTTTTTAGGAACCAACCATACATTCATAGCAAAAATAAGTGTTTATTTACAGTAGGTACAAATAATTGATAAAGTGCTAAATTACTGTACATGTTACACACACAGAAACAGAGACCTCCACTAACTCAAACCAACTGACACTAGACAACATGGAAACACAGCAGGGAAGGTTTGAGTGGCAGCAACTGAGGGTGGATCCAAACCCAGGTTTGTCTTTGAACTCTGGCTCAACAGAAGAGTTTCAACCTGACATGGAGTAAAAGTATGATACGTCTCAGCCTTAAGCCTGAGAACACAGGTTTTCTATGGGTGTAAATGCTGATGTTGAAGCACAGTTCAAAATGTTCTGTTCACCAACAATGTTTCTATGTGTGTATAAAACTACTTGACCAAAAACAGAAGCAACTTCATCAGGATCATCAGGTAAAAGGATTCAGAGACAAAGAGAACGTCTGCTTTGTGAAATCACACTCAATCAATTACCTTTGTCTCATCCTTAGGTTTAGTTTTGATAGGACAAAAAACAGAAAAACATTAAAAGACCAACCCATAGAGCTGCTGCTGCTGTCGGCACCAATGTAGCACTAAGGCCCGTTCTCCTTCTGTTCTCTGGTTCTGTCTGAGCTTTGTGCTGATCAACAGCTGCTGTAAAGAACATGGAAAACAATAATCACTGTGTGTCTTCTCTCCCTGTAATTTATCATATGTGGATAACAAGTCCACAAACGTTAAGCTTTACACTGCTCCAGGTCAAAAACTACAATATGTCCATTTTGAGTTTAAATCATTAGATTCACTGTGTTTCTGTTTTCAACATAATATAATAATAGATTAGAATGAATTCAATCATGATTAGAAGCTCAGTCTGTAAAACATCATCCTGAAAAAATCAACAGTAACATTGGACCAACTCACCAGTGACGTTGAGTCGACATACGTCCATGTTCCAACCATCTGATGTTCTGATGATACAGTCATACAGTCCTGAGTCATCAGTCCTGAGTCTGGACACTTGGAGTCTGATCCGTCCTTCTCTGAGCTTGTCTCTGTCAAACTGGACTCGTCCTGAAAACTGTTGATCCTGAGACTCTGAGACCTCAACACCTTCATGGAGATGAAACAGGACTGAGACTCTGAGATCAGTCACCAGCAGACAGAAGATGTAAACTGAGGTGATGGACACGTCAGGTTTGGGTGTGAAGGTCCACTCCAGTGTGATGCTGTGGTTCTGCTCTGCCTGATAGTGGGTCTGGGTCACATTCACTACTAATGATCCTGTGGAGCAAACACACAGAACTTTAACATGTGAGTGTTTATGCTCAGTGCTGACAGAGGTTTAGTTCTATTTAATGTGAACTGTATTGTTAAATCCAGATGAGATGTGAATGAGTTAATATCAGCCCATAATGTTATTACACTAATGTATTTATTACCATTATTATAGTAACTGATGAACTTACATTATTACATGTTACAGTAAGACAATAAGAAATAAATAGTTATGTTTTGTGTTTGACTTCATCCGTATATTAGGACACTAACATTTAATGAAGGAGGATTTTCACAGAATCTCTATCTGTTTGTGATTTGGTACAAAAACATTTATTCTGTGCTGGACAGTGAAGATGTGAACGAACCAGAGACGCATGAGATGAAGCTGATGAGCAGCAGGATCCTGAAGATCATCTTCATCCTGTTAAAGGAGACAGAGAAGAATCAACACCACCAAAGGGAAACCTGTGTTTTGGTTTGTTGATTTGCATGATCAACATTCATGTTTTTCATTAGCTTTCCCCATTAATTTTTCCCTTTATTTTTATAATACATCTTACAAAAGGCAACTCTCTCATCTGCCTCTTTATGGGAAATTTCCACCACAGTGTTAGTGACTGTGTGCCGATCCACAGGCCGATCTGATATTGGGTTGCTGGTTTTCCAACTGTCCTCGACTCCAGCTAATACTGATCATCCTGACCAGGTATGTTCAGTCAATAAGCAGCTAACTAACACACCTGAACAAGGTGATCAGCAGAGACAGTTGGAAAAGTGGTTGTTGAGAGCTACTCTCTTCTCAAAATATCTTAGTCTCTAGACACAATTGTCATAGCTGTCAACATTTAAGTCACTAACCTTAGTGCTGAACTCTCCACTCTTTCAGTTCCTCTGTTTTCCTTGGTGTAAAGTGCTGTTGTATGTATACATCCTTTGTGTAGAGATCTTTACAGCGATCTTTGAAGCGTGTTCAGGTCTGAAGACACTGACAGATAAGGCTGCGTGGCCCAGTAGCATTCTGTGTCAAATCACTGTGACACCTTATAAATAGCTTCTGATTCTGTTACAGCTATAAACCAAAGCACACGGTGGCCACATAGTGTTTTCCCACAAAAACAACATTGTCTTGTCACAGGATTCTGAAAGGAAGTGAAACATGGGGTGACTTCTTTTTAGAGGTTACTGGTGTAATTAGAACTCACAACCTTGGCATCAACAACAAAACATTCTAACCACTGCACCAAACAGCCGTCTAATGGGAAAGGTACAGTATGTATTTTGCCGGAGTTGTGTCTTTTTGTCAGAGGGTATGTTTAAGTTAAATATTTTTTGCTTGGTACTTGCTGTATGTGATGAATATGGACTTTAATATAACGACATGACTTTACTGTTGATTTCTGAGTTTAAATGTGTATAAACTTTTTCTGTCATGATCCGTTTTTTCAGTTCCTCTTTCTGGTGTGAAGAACCAGTCGTGAAATGCAAGTGCAGCTCTTCTTAGTGCTGAGCTCTCCGCTTTTCAGTTCCTCTGTTTCTCCTGGTGTAAAGTGCTCCTGTATACTGTCTGTATGGTTGGATTTCTTCACAGCGCTGACGCTCTCTGAGCTGATGGTTCTGGTTTCAGAACCTGTGTTGGGTTCAGGTTAATTCAATATTCCAGGTTTGTCCTGCTGTTGAAGGTTAAAGTCATCATGGCTGTTACAGAAGTATTAACAGCATTTCATAATTTACAAATCACTATACAAAACTCTAAATAAAAATTATAGACAAGAAAGTGAGTTTTATTTCACCAACACAGTCAGTCACTGTATTTACAGAGTGTGATGAGGAACATGAGGTTGTTTGTTGAACCAGTTTTCACCTGCAGCTCCAACATTAATTTATTTCCTTCATGTTCACTACCTGTGTAAAACTAGTCCAACTGTGGCATGAGGACAATGAGCAGTGAATGGGTCAGAGCTGGACTTTAGAGAGCACAACAGGTCATTAACAACAGCAGATTCACAGGGCAGAGACCAGAACCGGTGCTTTGGATCCTCTAGTGGTTCTGTTGGACCTGCTGGACAGAAAACCTTCATGTTTCTACATGATCACAGCTACATGAGCTCACAGCGTCCAGCTGTTCCAGCGCTGACATGTTAGTAGAGACTGTTTACTGGTGGATGTAACATGTTGGTGAAACAAATCATGTTTTATTCAGGTTCCTGAAAACCTGAGTCACTGCAGTGGATCATCAGCAGTGGTGCGTCTGTGTACAATCACTACGGAGCCGGATCCCCTCACAGAGCCGGCGTCCTATTAACGGCTATCCGCAGCTATTACTGTAGTCCGAGTCGCGGCGGGTGGTGGAGATCAGAGTCCCGCTGGTAGACGACGGCTCCGGGGGCAGCGACCGGGAAGCACAGCTGCACTACGACCCAGACTACTGCTTTGGGTCTGGATACAACTCGTGACCCGTCTCGGTTTCGCCAGGGTTTCGGTCCCTCGAATTTGGTTTGGTTGGTTTTGGTTTCTATTTTGTTATTTTGTTCGTTTTGGTTTTGTTTGCCGTGTTATCTTCCCATACATGGTGTGATTTTGGTTTGGATTGCTTATTTGTGCTTAATATTATTAACTTGCCTCGTGTTTGGTGTGTTTTAATTAAGTAATGAATTTTAAATAATAAATGAATTCGGAAAGTCCTCCTCCTCCCCTGGCGTCCTTTCCGTGCGGGCTCTTGTAGAGGGACCTGGCAAAAGATTTGACTATGTGTTTGCAGGTGGGGGATCTCAGCATAAAAAAGTACAAACAGTACAACATACAGCATGACATGGTAACTTGAATAGTGTAATTAAGGATAAATTAAAATGAAGTTATGAACGGTTTAACGTGTCTCATCCTGAGCTTTAGTACAGTAGGACAACAGAAAAAAATGGAACACAGACAAACAGGGCTGTGTTCCAGAAAGCGGGTTATGTGACATAACCAGGTAAGTTTGAGGGTAAGTTAGTGATTAACCTCAGCTTTCGGTTCCAAAACCGGAGGTAACTTTCAGGGAATGTATGTAACCATAGCAACTTACTCTCTGAACATAACCTGCTTTCTGGAACACACCCCTGCCGCCGCTGCTCCTGCTTCGGCTGTTGTTGTTGTTGTCAGCATCAATGCAGCATTAAGGCCCGTTCTCTCCCGGTTCTCTGGTTCTGGACTCACTGTTGTTCACAGAGCAAGGTGACGTACACACTCACTGTTGCTCCTCCTACATGGACGTATGTCGACTCAACGTCACTGGTGAGTTGGTCCAGTGTTACTGTTGATGGTACTTGATGATCCTGATGAAGCGGCTTCTAGTTACATTTGAAACATTGTTGGTGTCAGGTTCTGGCTCTGTTATCAGGTTTATTTTGAAGGCACCTTGTTTTCTGTCATATCATCATGTTTTGGGTTCCAGTTTCCACTTCCTGTCTTTATTTTGGTAGTCTCCCGGTTTCTGTTTTCGGTTCCAGCTTTACTTCCGGTCCCCATTAGTCACACCTGCTCCGTATCAAGTAATCACTTCTTGTATTTAACCACCACCTGTTTCCTCAGTTCCCCGCCAGATCGTCGTATGTATGCCAGACTACCCTTTACAGCGTTTAGTTATCCTGTTCATGTGTTTTGATCCTGCTCCGTTTTCTGACTCCTGATTCTCGCCTGCTCCCTGATCGGTACTTTTGCTTGGACAGCTCTGGAATTACGAACCTGACCGCCCGACTACGAGACGCCCTGCTCCCTCACGGTACTGTAAAACTGCTAGCTTCGGTTACTGAACCTCTGCCTGCCCCTGGATCCGAACCAGCCTGCCCCACCGATACCGAAGCCCCTTGATTGACTGTGCATGATCCGGATTGTCTGTGATTCTGAATAAACCGTTTAACCCTACGTTCTGCCTGTGGTCTCCGTGCTGTGCATGTGGGTCCTTTCATCTGCTGTTCCCTGACAGAACGATCTGGCCAGACTTGGACCCAGCCAGCGCCCAGCCTTCACCCCGGTCAGCCGCCGCTGTCTCTTCTTTTTTCCCTCTCTGTTTGGCTCCGTGTACAAGCCGCTCACCAGAGCAATGGATCTCGTTTTCCTAAGTCTACCGGAGGACATCCGTGGCGATCTCCAGGGCTTAGCCAGGAGATATGCGGAAGCACCCAGCCCCCAGGTTCGGCTCTCCGTGGTAGAACTGGCCATCGAGATACTGGAGGACGAATACTGGTGGCGTGAGTACAAGCGTATTTCGATGGGCTCCGACTAACGCGGAGGGACTTGACACGCGCTCTGCGCGTATCGCCTGGCCGCGCCTCTGTCGCCGCTCCGGCGGTTCCCGTTCCTGACGCCGCTCCGGCGGTTCCCGTTCCTGACGCCGCTCCGGCGGTTCCCGTTCCTGTCACCGCGTCGGCGGTTCCCGTTCCTGTCGCCGCGTCGGCGGTTCCCATTCCTGTCGCCGCGCCTGCGGCTACAACCCAAGTTCCAGACGCCGCCGGTTCGGTTCACCACACGGACCCCGCTACAGAGACCCAGCCCCTGCCGCTCTCAGCGCCTCAGACGACGGTCAGCCGCAGGCGCCCCAGACGACGTCGGCGAGGGCACGGGTCTGAGGTTCAGGGCCCAGAGATCTCGGTCGCAGTGCCCGAGCAGCTCTCCCCTCCCGCGGGGGTTCCCCTCGGTTCTCCCACTGACTGTGTTGTGTCGATTGCAGGCATCCCCGCTAGCGTCGCCCGACGGGTC